>NC_134363.1:17580089-17804119 GCF_048569485.1 Anomaloglossus baeobatrachus | reverse complement strand
CAACTCCAGTCTTCAACAACAGTGCATGTTTTCAGGATTTCCTTAGTATTGCACAGGTGATAATTTAACAACCTTCACAGATGATGATTCCTAGGGGTACTTTGCACGCTGCGACATCGCTAGCCGATGCTAGCAATGCTGAGCGCGGTAGTACCCTCCCCCGTCGCACATGCAATATCTTGTGATAGCTGCCGTAACGAACATTATCGCTATGGCAGCTTCACACGCACTTACCTGCCCTGCAACTTTGCTTTGGCCGGCAAACCCGCCTCCTTCCTAAGGTGGGCGGGTCATGCGGCGTCACAGCGACGTCACACAGGGGCCAGCCGTCCAATAGAAGCAGAGGGGCGGAGATGAGCGGGGACGTAAACATCCCACCCACCTCCTTCCTTCCGCATAGCCGGTGGAGGCAGGTAAGGAGATGTTCCTCGCTCCTGCGGCTTCACCCACAGCGATGTGTGCTGCCGCAGGAACGAGGAACAACATCATACTGACAATATGAAAATGACCGACACTACACAGATCACCGATTTACGACGCTTTTGCGATCTTTTATCGGCGCATCTAGACTTTACATGTTGCAACGTCGTTACCGGACGCCGGATGTGCGTCACTTTTGATTTGACCCCGACGATAACGCAGGTGCGATGTCGCAACATGCAAAGTACCCCTTACTCCCACGCAATGCTAAGGAGATCCTGAAAACATGCACCATTGGTGGGCCTTCAGGGCTGGAGATGGGAACCCTGATTGATCAGGTCTTTCTACTACTGATTTTCTGTCTGGTTGTTGGAGTAGACTTTTTTTTTTTTTTTTTTTTTTTTTTTATCCTCCCAGTTTGAAACACATCTTATAGCCTGTTCACTCTAGGCTGTGACTTTCCCTTTGCTAAGAGGCCTCAGAGGTCATTGCATTTCCCATATCGAGTAATCAGTTTCATGGAACGTGCCGTGAACTCCAAGATCGTCTCATTGCCAGGAGCTCCAACCTAGAGTAAAGAAGTCTGAAGATTTGGATCCCGATAAAGGAAAAAGAGGCTGCTCTGAGGACTGAATGAGTGGACAGTAAACAGCATAGAGACTGGACAGGGGAGTGTTGGTGTGTATACTATTTTGTATTTTTTTTTTTTACATGTTACATAGCTACATAGGTTGAAAAAACACTCCGGTCCGTCTAGTTCAACCTTCCTCCACCAATTATATATTTTGTCACTAAATCATTTATAACCGACAATGTTGTGTGTACTGAGGAAATTATCCAGCCCTTTTTAAAAGCTGTTATAGTATCTGCCATTACTACCTCTTGTGGTCGGCATTCCACAGTCTGACTGCTCTAACTGTAAAGAACCCATTCCTATTTAACTGCTGGAATCCCCTTTTATCCACTTGCAGTGAGTGCCACCCTGGTCCTTAGTATTGTCTTTAGAAGGAATAAGTCCTGTGTCGTCCTTTGTATTGGCCAAACATGAATTTTATACATATAAATGAGCTAAACAAATCCAACATTTTAAACTTCTCATCATACGGGCGGCCTCCATTCCTTGTAGTAGTCTTGTTACCCCGCCTTTGAATTGACTAACTTCTTAATATGGATGGTTCTGATTTGCATGCAATGCTCTTCTGCAGAGCCGATGCTCTGTTGTTGTATTGAGCTCGGTGGTTGGGTTGTTTTCCAACATAAAGTCCCTGCATTGGTGCTGGGAGGGGCCTGTTCACTGACACGCCATTCTTATTATGGTTGTTCTGCTTCATTAGGGAGCAACTTCACCTGAAACACCACCAGTCATAGTTCCTGTTCCACAGTTTGTGCTTCTGGCTCTCATGAGTGAACTGTTCTGATCTTGTCTCTTTACCCTGGACCTTAGTTACCCTTCTCCACTCATTCCCCTTACTCTGATGTTAACCCCTGGCTCCTGACCTCTGACTCGTATCCTGACCCTCAGCTCTGCTTTCTCCCCTTTGAACTGACATTATGCCCTGGCTCCTGAACTCCGGCTTGTACCCTGACCTTGGCTCCACTCTTTCCCTGTGTTCCATACATTACCCTCCTGGCTCCTGACCTCTAGTTTGACTACTCCTCCATCCACTACTTACTAGTTGTAACAAGTGAAACCTAGTGATTAAGCATCACACTTAATATCCTTTTTAAAGTGTAGAGCCCAAAACTAGATCCCATATTCCAAATGTGGCCTTACAAGTGATTTATAGAGAGGTAACAATACGCTGGGATCACGGGATCTAATCTCTCTTTCTATACACCCTAACCTTTTGTTTACTTTAACAGCTGCTGCCTGACATTGAGTGCTGCTGCTCAGCTTACTTGTAACCGTTATATCCAAGTCTCCTTACATTACATTTATTATGATGTAGGGTCTGGAGAAGCCCAAGAGCACAAAAATGTTCATTCAATTCAGAGAATAACTTACCTAATAATACAAATTTTTCAGGAAACTCTCAATTTTGGCAAACTCAAATTTTGTCAGATCCACTCATCTCTACGTAGGATGACAAGACTATTGAGTGATGTTCTTCCCAACAGCAAAAACCATAATCATTGCTTGATATTGATGCGCTTATTCAATATATAGCCCCTAGATCCCACATCGCAAAGTTAAGAGATAATTAGTTAATAGTTAATAGATGCATTATATATTGTATCCTTTTATTTAATTTGTGATTGACATCAGAAAAAGATCATTATAATCACAGAGGTCTTCTTCCTATTCCTCAATCAGTTTCTTCATTCAAGTCCCTTTTATGATGTGATGGGTAACATTTCACGAGCTTCTGCTTTAGTTCTGCCACCCCAATGGCGCAATCAAAGTTAAATTTGCAGGCGACAGCGTTAATACAACCTTTTAAAGACAATTTAAACTCTCTTCCGCCTGGAAAAAAGAAAACCGACATAATTAGGATAAAGATCTACATATTCCAAATTTTATACACAGTGAAATTCTTGTACTCCAGTTACACACCTGTCCCGGACCTGAGCTCTGTTTTCTATACCCCGATCTCCTAGATGTTCATTTGATCCACATTGGGCATTGCAAGTAGCCTGGCGTGCTCCTATGTAATGAACTCCCTGGGCCTATACAGTCATATGAAAAAGTTTGGGCACCCCTATTTTTGTTAACCTTTTTTCTTTATAACAATTTGGGGGTTTTGCTATTTCAGTTTTATATATCTAATAACTGATGGACTCAGTAATATTTCTGGATTGAAATGAGGTTTTATTGTACTAACAGAAAATGTGCAATCTGCATTTAAACTAAATTTGACAGGTGCATAAGTATGGGCACCTCAACATAAAAGTGACATTAATATTTTGTAGATCCTCCTTTTGCAAAAATCACAGCCTCTAGTCGCTTCCTGTAGCTTTTAATGAGTTCCTGGATCCTGGATGAATGGTAGAAAGGTGGATTATCGGTCTTACGAGCGCTGATGATACACTGGCTCCATTGAAAGTTAGATTATTTTATTATTAAAATATTTTTTATATATAATGTATAGTTCTCCTGTTAAATAATCAATACAACGCGTTTCAGCATAAAAACAATGCTTTCCTCAGGGTGCCGGGGATACTAGGAGGAACCAGCGGTCCTGAATCCCGACATCTCCACTAAAGATTACAACCTAACAGCATTATCATCAAGGATCCAAACCTCCATCCATCTAGAGGATCCATTAAGCCAACACCGAGGTTGTGCGAGGGCGCACAACCTCACCAGGTGAGCAAATTCATACTCTCCCTAATCTAACCTTAGACCATCGGGTACTTGTCATATGCGCTATTTCTTTTTACAGTGGATCCTGGATGAAGGTAGATTTGACCATTCCTGTTTACAAACAATTCCAGTTGAGTTAAGTTTGATGGTCGCCGAGCATGGACAGCACGCTTCAAATCATCCCACAGATGTTCAATGATATTCAGGTCTAAGGACTGGGATGGCCATTCCAGAACATTGTAATTGTTACTCTGCATGAATGCCTGAGTAGATTTGGAGCGTTGCTTTGGATCATTGTCTTGCTGAAATATCCATCCCCTGCATAACTTCAACTTCGTCACTGATTCTTGCACATTATTGTCAAGAATCTGCTGATACTGAGTTGAATCCATGCGACCCTCAACTTTAACAAGATTCCCGGTGCCGGCATTGACCACACAGCCCCAAAGCATGATGGAACCTCCACCAAATTTTACTGTGGGAAGCAAGTGCTTTTCTTGGAATGCCGTGTTTTTTGCCTCCATGAATAACGCCTTTTTGTAGGACCAAACAACTCAATTTTTGTTTCATCAGTCCACAGGACCTTCTTCCAAAATGTAACTGGCTTGCCCAAATGTGCTTTTGCATACCTCAGGTGACTCTGTTTGTGGCGTGCTTGCAGAAATGGATTCTTTCGCATCACTCTCCCATACAGCTTTTCCTTGTGCAACGTGCGCTGTATTGTTGACCGATGCACATTGACACCATCTGCAGCAAGATGAAGCTGCAGGTCTTTGGAGGTGGTCTGTGGATTGTCCTTGACTGTTCTCACCATTCTTCTTCTCTGCCTTTCTGATATTTTTCTTGGCCTGCCACTTCTGGGCTTAACAAGAACTGTACCTGTGTTCTTCCATTTCCTTACTATGTTCCTCACAGTGGAAACTGACAGTTTAAATCTCTGAGACAACATTTTGTATCCTTCCCCTGAACTATGTTGAATAATCTTTGTTTTCAGATCATTTGAGAGTTGTTTTGAGGAGCCCATGATGCCACTCTTCATAGGAGGTTTCAAATAGGAGAACTACTTGCAAGTGGCCACCTTAAATACCTTTTCTCATGATTGGATACACCTGCCTATGAAGTTCAAAGCTCTGAGGTTACAAAACCAATTTAGTGCTTTAGTAAGTCAGTAAAAAGTAGTTAGGAGGGTTCAAATCAAGAAATTGATAAGGGTGCCCATACTTTTGCACCGGTCAAATTTTGTTTAAATGCGGATTGCACATTTTCTGTTAGTACAATAAACCTCATTTTCAATCCAGAAATATTACTCAGTCCATCAGATATTAGATATATGAAACTGAAATAGCTGCTGCAAAAACCCAAATTGTTATAAAGAAAAAAGGTTAACATTAATAGGGGTGCCCAAACTTATTCATATGACTGTATATAACCTCCCAAAACACACACCTAGTTCTTGGTGTTACGACTGTCTGGTAGACTTTGTTTTCCTGTGCCCAGTTCTTGTTTACAGTCTCTAGGATGACTCCCGGCTGCTTGTGGTTTCCAATCCCTGATTAACCTGTCTGTAGTCTCCGAAACATCTGTTTGTCTGCAGCACTCAGTCCTTCAGTCTCCAGTTTGCCAGCAGCTTTCTGTAAAGCAGGCTTTACACGCTACGATATAACTAACGAGGTGTCGTCGGGGTCACATCGTAAGTGACGCACATCCGGCATCGTTAGTGATATCGTAGCGTGTGACAGCTATGAACGAGCAGAAATACTCACCTTCTCGTTCATCGCTGACACGTCGCTCATTTTCTAAATATCGAACGTCCGGTTGTTCATCGTTCCCGTGGCAGCACACGTCGCTCCCTGTGACACCGCAGGAGCGAGGAACACAATTTACCTGCATCCTGCCGGCAATGCAGAAGGAAGGAGGTGGGCGGGATGTTTACATCCCGCTAATCTCCGCCCCTCCACTTCTATTGGCCGGCCGCTGTGTGACGTCGCTGTGACTCCTAACGTCCCTCCCCTTTCAGGAAGAGGATGTTCGCCGCCCCCAGCGAGGTTGTTTGGAAGGTAAGTACGTGTGACGGGGGTTACAGGATTGTGCGACATGGGCAAGAAATTGCCCGTGCCGCACAAACGATGGGGACGGGTGCGATCGCACAATAAATTGTAACGTGTAAAGCAGGCTTAAGTCTGATACCTGTCTGTGGTCTCCAGTAGAGATGAGCGAATGTAAGGTTCCGTTTTCGAACTGAACACCAAAATTAAAAATCAAGGTTCGGGGTTTGGATGCTGTATGTGCAAACAAAACTTGCGCGAGCAAAACTGTGCTCAGGTACACTTGGTGCTCAGCTGTGTGCAGTGTTTGAATGGCGTACACTGGGGGTAACAAGAGCGTGATCACATGTAGTATGCAACAAAGAAAAAAGTTTGAAAAAGCCCGCCCACCTCCGAAAGTGATCTACTTATGGCTGGCTGCACATGGGCGGAGACTCAAACTGCCAATCAGTGACTTAATCTGGGGTACAGTGTACAACAACAAAAAAAGCTTGAAAAAGCCTGCTCACCCTCCCCCCAGAAGTGATCTGCTTATGGCTGGCCATATGTGGGCAGAGACTCAAACTGCCAATAAGTGACTTGATCTGGGGTTCGGGTCAAGCTTGAACCTGTGAAGCTAGGCTCGTTTGCTGCCAGTGAACCGAACCTCCAAAGGATTTCCTATCTTTAGTCTCCAGGACAAGGCTTCCATGGTATTTATACTTTTTAGCTACTCCGGAGTTTTTCTGCTCCCTTCCAGTGGTCTTCATGATGCCTCCTTTCTGCCTGTGGTCTCCAGAATGTTTTCCTGACTTCCATTTCTACACTTATCTGCCTGCAGTTTCCACTATTGCTACCTACTGGCCTGCGATTTCCAGTATCGCATAATCTGCCTGCAGTTTTCATGACATCCACGAGGCTGTTTGTGGCTTCCATTTCCACAGTTACCAGCCTTCAGTTTCCAATATTGCACTACCTGCCTGCGGTTTCCAGCATCAACTAGTTGCCTGTAGTGTCCCGTCGCGGTTCTATCTCTACCCTATGTTCACCCACTTGCTGCATCGATGCCCATAGCTCTTGTGCCCACCCAGAACATGGGATTAGACCCAGTGATTCCCAGTATCAACATGATCTGAATATATCCTTATCAAAAATTGAGAAAATCTGTAATTTTCATGAACTTATCAATAGACCATTTTGTTGCAAAATTTTAAAAATCTATTAAAGAAAAATGATCTCACCTGGATCTTTTGCGTCTGTCCTAAACTCGAAACATCGGTCCATGGATCCAATGCAGTTCATCACCTCGTCACTCTTACATTCATCCATATTTCCCACGCAGTAGGCGGATGGACATGTTGCATTGTTTGGGGTTGGATCTTCTGCAGGAACTATAGAGAAAAAAAACAATTATTGTTCTAATTAAAAAATGTTATTGAGTTATAACTTTAAATATGTGGCTGTCATTTTACTACATTGTTATTGTCAAAAAATTGCAAATGTCTACAATGTAATTATAATTCTAAAAGTTAAATAAAGAAGCAGCAAAACATTTCTCCTTCATGATTTCTAGTTCTTTAACCTACAAAATAAAATAGATCTGTGTATGATTTCCACCTTTAAACAATGTTCCAAATCAAGGACAGAAAACACAGAACCTAAAAACAGAAGGAGATTGAAGCACAGTTTATTGAAACTTTTCAAAACTTTTTATTTACAGTATTTTTCACTTTATAAGACGCACCTGATTATAAGATGCAACCCAAATTTAGAGATAAAATAAGTAAAAAAAAGAAAAGGGGTGATGCTGCAGACGCTGCGGTGGGTGGCGTGCTGGCAGCGGAGGGGGCTGTGCTGGCTGTGGAGGGGGCTGTGCTGGTCGCGATGGGGGCTTTGCTGGCTGTGGTGTGGGCTGGGCTGGCTGTGGAGAGCAGGTGAGTGCCGTGGGTGTCACAAATGCTCTGTCGGCACTGCAGTGCGGGCTTCAAAAAAATGGCGTCCAGAGTTGTAATGTGTGCAGATTGAGATCTCGGCTCAATTACAAGCTGAAATCTTATCTGCACATGGTCCACCTCCAGGCACCATTTTTCTTAAGTCCACTGCTGAGAGATCAATGGGCCAGAGGCGGTGCATACGGAGATGAGATCTTGAGAGAAGCGCTTCATCTGTGCATGTTCTGACTCTGGGCGCCATCATTTGAAGCCCGCACTGCCAACAGAGCATCTTACCTGCTGCACCACCCTGCTTCACAAAGCCCCCACTACAGCCAGCACAGTCCCCACTGCAGCCAGCACAGCCCCCACCGCAGCCAGCACAGCCCCCACCGCAGCCAGCACAGCCCCCACCGCAGCCAGCACAGCCCCCACCGCAGCCAGCACAGCCCCCACCGCAGCCAGCACAGCCCCCACCGCAGCCAGCACAGCCCCCACATCAGCCAGCACAGCCCCCACAGCAGCCAGCACAGCCCCCACCGCAGCAAGCACAGCCCCCACCGCAGCCAGCACAGCCCCCACCGCAGCCAGCACAGCCCCCACCGCAGCCAGCACAGCCCCCACCGCAGCCAGCACAGCCCCCACCGCAGCCAGCACAGCTCCCACTGTAGCCAGCACAGCCCCGACTGCAGCCAGCACAGCACCCTGCCGCGAGCACAACCCCCCTGCAGCCAGCATAGCGTCCACCATAGCCAGCACAGCACATTCTCATTATAAGATGCACCCCTCATTTTCCTCCCAAGTTTTTGGGAGGAAAAGTGCATCTTATAATCCAAAAAGTATACAGTATATAAATCTGAGTTTTGATGCAACAGTTATTAATCTACAATTGTGACCCTTACGATTATATCCATCAGTATTGCATAAGCTCCAATTGCAGCAGTTCATGTGAAATCGATATTCGAGAAGCCCCACTGAAGCTGAACCCACAGCTCCACACATGGTTTCATTGGCACAACCTTTCATTATTGAATTAAACACCCTGCCATCTGGAAAAGAAGAAAGGGGACATCAGAAAACCAGAAACGAGATAATTCTGCAGTCTTGGTAAAGAGAAGATTAGCCTTGTACTCACTGTTATAAGAGTATTGAGAAGCGGTCATACATCGATCTCCAAGGCATTCAATCTCAGACACATTACATGTTGTAGAGTTGGGGGAGAAACCATAATAACACTTAGAGGAAACAGCTGCAAGATAAGGGTGACAATCCAGTCAAATTATACAAGGATGATGAAGAAGAGACATTCAAGTAGTCACTAGTATCATGTTCTTCATAACCAAGCTCAAGAGGTCCGTAAATTGTTTATTGCCAACGTTATTACCTTGTCGTGAATTCTTGACCCATTAATGTCTGATATGTTTTCATAATTTCCTGCCTTCTTAAGAATTGTTCCAAATTTTGTACTGAATTTGTGATGTTTTAATTCTTTCACAACCTAGAATGTAACGGTATGTCCTAAATCATGAAGGGTAGATCACCAACGGCTGCTGCGGTGAGCCGTTGGTGATTCCCACACATGTCTGCTCAAATCAGCAGACATGTGTGCCTCACAGTCGCAGGTGGATCCGCAATCCACCCTTGCCTCTTAACCCCTTAAATTGCACTGTCAAAATGTGATATGACAGCGCGATTCAAAGTGCCGCAGTAGGGAATGCATCTTTCCATGCTGCCATTGTAGGCCCTGTGATGCGATCATGGGGAACCAATGATTGCCATGGTAGCAGTGTCATGTGATGACTCCTGTCGCTATCATAACGTAGTACCTTTTGCAGCCGACAGACCAGCAGCTATAACAAGAAAGAAGCATTTCTCCTGATCAGGATCAGGAGCTCTGATAAAGAGAAATGTATCAGCGATCAGACTGCTGATCCTTATAGTCCCCTAGGGGAAGTAGTAAAATAAAAAAAGGGACAAAAAAAATTGAGAAAAAAACAAAGTTCAAATCACCCCCCTGATCAACCCTTTGAAACTTAGAGTTAAAAAAATAAAAAATATGCATATTTGGTATTGCAGCATTCAGAAATGCTCGATCTATGAAATTATAAAATCAATGAATCTGATTAGTAAATGGCGTAGCAGCAAAAAAATTCAAAACGACAAAATTACGAGTGTTGATCGTTGCACGTTTTGTGCAAAATTCAATAGCAGGTGATCAAAACATACCATTGAAAACGTCAGCTCAAGACACTAAAAAAAATCTATCACTGAACCACATATCCCGAAAAATGAGGACTCTACGGGTGGCGTAAAATGGCGCAAAAGTGCGCCGCTTAAACTTCTGATTTTTTTTAACCCTTTAGATAAAAGTAAACCTATACATGTTTGGTGCTTACAAATTCATACCAAACTGTGGCCTAACACTGACATAACAGTTTTACCATATAGTGAACACGGTGAATAAAATATTCCAAAAACTATTGTGCAATCGCACGGTTTCTGCAATTTTGTTTGCATATGCAATTTTTTTTTGCTGTTTTCCAGTACACTATATGGTAAAACTTAAAGTTCCATTTAAAACTACAAATCATCCCGCAAAAAAACAAGCCCTCATATGGCAATATTCACAGAAAAGTAAAAAAGTTACTGCTCTTGGAAGAAACGGAGGGAAAAAAGAAATCCAAACTAAAAGATGGGGTTAACCTTGTGTTTTTTTCTAAGGTAATCTTTTAGAAGCAAGATGGTTTCCATAAACCCAAACTGGAAATAAAATATTTAGAAATATCTGGTATTTTTCAATTTCCAAAAATGATCTAATGTGTGACACAAATACCAGAATAATACTATGTTTCCAAAACTTTGCACTTAAAAAGCATAAAAAACATTATAACAACCTGCTCTCTGGCCTCCCTTCCAACACTCTTGCACCCCTCCAATCTATCCTGAACTCTGCGGCCCGCCTAATCCACCTCTCCCCTCATTATTCCCCAGCCTCACCTCTCTGCCAATCCCTTCTCTGGCTTCCCATTGCCCAAATAATTCAGTTCAAAACACTAACCATGACCTACAAAGCCATCCACAATCTGTCTCCTCCTTACATCCGTGACCTAGTCTCCTGGTACCTACTTGCACGCAACCTCAGATCCTCACAAGATCTCCTTCTTTACTCCTCTCTTATCTCCTCTTCCCACAATCGTGTACAAGATTTCTCCCGTGTGTCCCCCATACTCTGGAACGCTCTACCACAACATATCAGACTCTCCCTTACAGTGGAAAGCTTCAAGAGGAACCTGAAAACTCACCTCTTCCAACAAGTCTACAACCTACAATAACCCTCAGTCCAGTACACCATTACGCAACCAGCTCTGTCCTCACCTATTGTACCATCAATCATTCCCTGTAGACTGTGAGCCCTCACGGGCAGGGTCCTCTCTCCTCCTGTACCCTCACCCATTCCCTGTAGACTGTGAGCCCTCACAGGCAGGGTCCTCTCTCCTCCTTTACCCTCACCCATTCCCTGTAGTCTATGAGCCCTCACGGGCAGGGTCCTCTCTCCTCCTGTACCCTCACCCATTCCCTGCAGACTGTGAGCCCTCGCAGGCAGGGTCCTCTCTCCCCCTGTACTTTCACTCATTCCTTGTAGACTGTGAGCCCTCACAGGCAGGGTCCTTTCCTCTTGTAGACTGTGAGCCCTCGCGGGCAGGGTCCTCTCTCCTCCTGTACCCTCACCCATTCCTTGTAGACTGTGAGCCCTCATGGGCAGGGTCCTCTCTCCTCCTGTACCCTCACCCATTCCTTGTAGACTGTGAGCCATCACGGGCAGGGTCCTCTCTCCTCCTGTACCCTCACCCATTCCCTGTAGACTGTTAGCCCTCACGGGCAGGGTCCTCTCTCCTCCTGTACCCTCACCCATTCCCTGTAGACTGTGAGCCCTCGTGGGCAGGGTCCTCTCTTCTCCTGTACCAGTCTGTTTTGTACTGTTAATGATTGTTGTACTAGTTCGTATTATACTCTTTTCACTTGTATGGAATTAATGTCGCTATAATAGTAAATAGTAATCATAATAATAATCAGAGTTTTCTGACTGCCCTCAGTGTACAATGTGTATATTTTGTGAAGTGCTACTCAAGTCTTACCTGAGCCGACAAGAGCAGAGATCAGGCAAAGTAAAGCCACCAGGTTCTTCATTGTGGATGATGGGCGGCTTCTCGGATTATCTTCTGCTCGTCCTGTTCTCTGTACACCGGGATCATATAACTACTATTTGCAAAGGTAAAGAACTATTGTATAATAGGATGGTTGCCATTACATCATGGCACATTACAGTTTACAAGTTTCCCTGAAGGATATTTTCCATAATGCAATGTCTATGACAAATTATGAATATTTTCAGAAATCTATCAATTCGAGCTAGCCAGAAAGAGAAGACTTATGTCTCGTTTTCTGGGTAATATTTAACGATCTAAAAATACTTAATAAAATTTATTTACCTTCCCTAAGGAATAGTGAGCGGATATATTTTATATTTGTACATCTGAACATCTGTCATTTAGATCTCACGAAAAAGTAAAGAACACTTGTGCCTTGTTTGTGTGACTAATGTTTTAAACAGTTCTAATTAATATTATGATGGACACGTATTTACCTTCTCTGGGGAACATTGAGTAGATACATTTTGGTTGTTTGCTCAAGCTTCCTATTGTTTGCTTCTGCTTCAGATGCTTAAAATAAATTATTTTTATTTTCTTGATTTTATCATACCTCGGTCTGATAAATTCATAGTTTAGCTGGATAACGGCTAAATCTGTGTTTTCAAAGCTCCAAATCAACCAAATAGTTGCAATCTAAGAGTTTTACACCACTTTCGAGAATTTCAATGAAAAATACAAAGTTAATTTTGGTGCACGTCATATTTAAGGAACCACATTTGCAACTTTAATTTTTTGTCATTACTTTTAAAAACTATTTTGAAAAATGTATATTTGACGCCCCAGAGCTATGGGTTACTCGGTCCCAGGCGTGCAGTGCGTTGGGGGGTCCAGTCGTGGTTGCGGCTGATGCCTGGTTCCGTGAACCTCGGGGTCGGTCCATCAAAAGTGGTGAAAAATGGTAAAATAAAAAAAATAAATTAAAGAGTTTTTCGACTACACCACTTGCAGTATGCGGCCAGGTTATTGAAGCCACCACTGCAGGGTCCAGCTGGGGCTGTTGGAGTAATGCAGCTTAGGTGTTTTGGACCCTCCCCAAGCAGGACTTGGCCCCAGCAGTGGATGATGGGGGTTATAGAAGGAAACAGTCAGTGTATGTGTACGGAGGTGAGAAGGAAACAGTCCACACCGGTATTGCAGTTTCAACTTGCGTTTTTACTGTTGGCTTGGTACCTGGACCCATTGGTGCCGGTTTTAGCTGTTCCCGCTCCCCTTGTTCTCTGTGCCATTTGTGACCTGGGTTGGCTGTCCTCCGTGCATTCTCGTTTGTATTGGGCTCCTGTGGCTTAGAGCTTCTGGGGGAGCCTCTCTGTTTCCGTCTTGGTCCTATGGACAGGCAGCCTGGACTATTTAAAGGGTTCAATCCCCTGTCCTCTCTTTGCTGCTGATGCTTCAGACTCTTTGGTTTATGAGGGACCCTGGAGATCTTCTCACCTGGCAGATTTAACAGTTGACGATAAAGTGTTCCGCTGTCCTAGGGTCTGCACCACGCCTCATGCCGAATCCTGTGAGCCTTGGTTCCAGACTTCCACAGGCGTCCTTGTGGTTCCTGGAGTATTACACTTCCACAGGTAACCCACGGTTCCTGGAGTCCTGGTTCCTTAATCCACGGTCTTTACACTTTTCCTTTACTGAACTCCTCACTCCTTCACTTCCACCTCTCAACTACTTTCAGTCCTAAATTCAACTGACCACTGGCCCCTCCCCTTGCTGGGTCTCTCCCTACAGATTGGGTGGTAACTATTCAATCAGTGCCCATCCCTTTTACCTGTTGCTAGGCAATCTCCCAGTCTGTAATTGAGGTTGTGTGTGGCCTGGGGGTGCTGGTGTGTTGACTGGCACGGATATTCCGGGGTTTGGGTTTCCACGTTCACATTATGTAGCACCTGATACTTCAGAAGTGCTACATATAGTGGAGAAAGATCCTCTATCAGTCAATCAGATTAATTCCTAACAGAAAGTAGAGCAAATCTACGCATGAAAGCAGATGGAGATCAATATTAGTGTTTACCTCTTAACTCCTTCACCACCCAGCGATTTTTCCATTTTTCGTTTTTTCCTCTTTCTTTAAACAGCCACAACTTTTTTTTTCCAGTTAATATTGCCGTATGAGGGCTTCTTTTTTTACAGGACAAGTTGAGCTTTCAAAATATATCAATCATTTTGCCAAACATTGTACTGGAAAATGATAAAAAAAAAATCCAAGTGCAGTGAAATTGCAAAAAAAAAAAATGGCATTCCACCATTGTTTGTTTAGTTATTATTTACAACTATCTGTAGTACCTCGCGTTGCCCAGGATAGTACCTGTCCCTGTCTCTCACTCTCTCTCTCTCTCTCTCTCTCTCTCTCTCTCTGTCTCTTTCCCTGTCTGTCTCTGTCTGTCTTTATGTGTTTGTCTGTGTCTATCTCTCTGTCTGTCTCTGTATCAGTCTCTCTGTGTCTCTGCATCTGTATGTCTCTCTCTATCTCTGTGTCTGTTTCTTGCTATATCTGTGTCTATCTGTGTCTGTCTCTCTCTATTTCTATGTCTGCCTCTCTCTATTTCTATGTCTGCCTCTCTCTATTTCTGTGTCTGTCTGTCTCATTTCCTGTCTGTCTCTTTCCCCATCTGTCACTTTCAAGGTCTTTCTCTTTCTCCGCCTGTCTCTTTCCGTGTCTGTCTCTTTTCAGGTCTGTCTCTTTCCAGGGCTGTCTCTTTCCAGGGCTGTCTCTTTCCGTGTCTGTCTCTTTTCAGGTCTGTCTCTTTCCAGGTCTGTCTCTTTTCCTGCCTTTTTCGCCATCTGTCTCTTTCCCCGTCTGCTTCTTTCCCCATCGGTCTTTCCCTGTCTGTCTTTCTCAGTCTGTCTTTTTCTTTCTCTCTGTCTGTCTCTTTTCTTGTCTGTCTCTATCTCTCTGTCTCTTTCCCCAACTGTCTCCCCATCGGTTTCTTTCCTCTTGTGTCTCTTTCCTCGTCTGTCTCCTCATCACTTTCCCTGTCTTTATCTCTCTGTCTGTCTCTTTTGCTGTCTGTCGCTTTCCCTGTCTATCTCCTTCCAGGTCTGTCTCCTTCCCTGTCTGTTTCTAGATATGTCTCTTTCCCCATCTCTTTCCCTGTCTGCCTGTGTCTGTCTCTCTGTCTGTCTCTTTTGCTCTCTGTCTCTTTCCTTTTCTACCTGTCTCTGTCTGTGTCTATCTCTCTGTCTCTTTCCCTGTCTGTCTCTTTCCCTGTCTGTCTTTCTATTTCATTCTGTTTCCCTGTCTATCTCTGTCTCTTTCCCTGTCTCTTTTCTTGTCTGTCTCTATCCATCTCTCCACCGCTATCATATTACCTCAGACATAAGCTTGTTATACTATGAATGTCCTTTGTTGCCTATAATAACCAATCACAGCTGCTATTAATGACCTGTAGTTCCCAGCTCCATTGACTTTAATGGAGGCGGGGTTTTTTTAAAGTAACTGTAAAGCGCGGGGTTAAATTTTCCCGTCAAAACATAGCCTACGACGTTCCGTGTGTCACATGCAGTGTCTGTGCAAACTTTTGTGATTGTAAATTTCTGATGGTGCGGATTCCTTTAGCGGACATTCACACATATATATATACATACATACACACACACAGACACACAGACACACAGACACACACACACACACACACACATACACTCAGGTTTATATATTAGATGTTCACTATATGGTAAAACTTACCTGGCAGTATGATTCTCCAGGTCAGTGTGAGTACGTGGATACCAAATATATATAGTTTTTTATTTTACTTAATTGGTGGAAAAAAATTACGAATTTTGTAAAAAATAAAAATGTGATTTTAGTGTCGAATTCCGAGACCTTTAACGTTTTCATTTTTCGGGATCTGAGGACATGTCATGGCTTATTTTTGAGCTCTAAGTTTTTATTTTTATTGATACAATTTTTGAGCAGGTAGGATGCATTGCTCGCATTTTCTGAAATTTTGTTTTAATGTTGCAGCCCCTAAGAAAATGCAATTTTTCTCCATTACGCTGTTTATCGAACTGATTAATTTATTTTACATTTTAATATGCTGGACAATTCTGAACATATGCGTTTTTTCATTTTTTTTATTTTTACAGGGGCAAATTTTTTGATTTATGAAAATGTTTTGTGCCAGATTTCTTTAGAAATTAGTTTGATTAATCACAGACAAAACGTTTTATTTATCCAAATGCATAAAAAACACCCACCCTTATATACTCAAGCATTTTCCTGGAAGGTATATCGGAAAAATACTCTAGTCCCCCATTATACTTGGGTACTGAGTGCTCATTATGAGGACTACTCAACTGAGCATGGCAGTGTCCGCTCATCACTAGTTACGAGTACTGAGCATGGTAGTGCTCGCTCATCACTAGTTACCAGTACTGAGCACCTGAGCATGGTAGTGCCCGCTCATCACTAGTTACCAGTACTGAGCACCTGAGCATGGTAGAGCCCGCTCATCAGTAGTTACCAGTACTGAGCACCTGAGCATGGTAGTGCCCGCTCATCACTAGTTACCAGTACTGAGGACCCGAGCATGGTAGAGCCCGCTCATCAGTAGTTACCAGTACTGAGCACCTGAGCATGGTAGTGCCCGCTCATCACTAGTTACCAGTACTGAGCACCTGAGCATGGTAGAGCCCGCTCATCAGTAGTTACCAGTACAGAGCACCCGAGCATGGTAGTGCCCGCTCATCAGTAGTTAGCAGTACTGAGCACCCGAGCATGGTAGTGCCCGCTCATCAGTAGTTACCAGTACTGAGCACCTAAGCATGGTAGTGCCCGCTCATCAGTAGTTACCAGTACTGAGCACCTAAGCATGGTAGTGCCCGCTCATCAGTAGTTACCAGTACTGAGCACCTAAGCATGGTAGTGCCCGCTCATCACTAGTTACCAGTACTGAGCACCTGAGCATGGTAGTGCCCGCTCATCACTAGTTACCAGTACTGAGCACCCGAGCATGGTAGTGCCCACTCATCACTAGTTACCAGTACTGAGCCCCCGATCATGGTAGTGCCCACTCATCACTAGTTACGAGTACAGAGCACCTGAGCATGGTAGTGCCCGCTCATCACTAGTTATGAGTACTGAGCACCTGAGCATGGTAGTGCCCACTCATCACTAGTTACCAGTACTGAGTAGAGTTGAGCGCGGTTCGTGGTTCGTGGTTCTCCAGTTCGCGGCTCGAGTGATTTTGGGGCATGTTCTAGATCGAACTAGAACTCGAGCTTTTTGCAAAAGCTCGGTAGTTCTAGAAACGTTCGAGAACGGTTCTAGCAGCCAAAAAACAGCTAAATCATAGCTTGGTTTCTGCTGTAATAGTGTAAGTCACTCTGTGAATCAAACTATTATCACATTTCAGTGTATAGTGTGCGTGAACAGCGCCTTCAGATCACTGCTGTTTCTATAATGGCGATCGCCATTTTTTTTTTTTTTTTTTCTTGTCTTCCTTCCCTAAGCGCGCGCGTCTTGTGGGGCGGGCCAGCATGTCAGCCAATCCCAGACACACACACAGCTAAGTGGACTTTGAGCCAGAGAAGCAACGGCATGTGTGATAGGATCTGCATGTCACATGTCCCTGCATTATAAAACCGGACATTTTCTTCACGGACGCCATTATCTGCCTTCTGCGTCTTTGGTGTCAGACATCACTGTCGCAGCTCCGTCTTCCTGAGTCCTATAGCCGATACAGCTGTATGCGCTGCATACACAGCGTTAGACAGCTTAGGGAGAGCACTTTATAGCAGTCCTTTTAAGGGCTCCAACCGGCAGGGTCAGAGCCATAGGTGACAGGTCCTGCAAACAGCAACAGCGTCTGTGTAGCCCAGGTCAGGGATTTCCTCCCTGCATTTCACCATTAGGAGGGAATAGAAAGGCAGGCTTCCATTCCTCTACCCAGAGCACCACAATCCTGCCACTGTACCCTCTTGTCCTCTGCACACTCCAACTGATAACTAAGCCATTATACTAGCAAACACTCAGTGTACCTAGTGGCATCCTATACGTGGCTATTGGACTTTGCTATAGTCCCACTAGTGCAAAGACATTTGCAGAGCGCGTCTGCCTGCATTGCACACTACAACTCATTCTAACCAAGCCATTATACTAGCAAACACTCAGTGTACCTAGTGGCATCCTATACGTGGCTATTGGACTTTGCTATAGTCCCGATGTGAAGCCCCGCCGGTGTTGTATCGGTGCATACCTTCAGGGACTCCACGTAGCTGGTGCTGGTCACAGGTATGGAATCTTCGGTTTTGATCGTGACGCCACTCTCAGTATTGCGGCCAGTAGGGACCGCCACTGCAGGTTGAGGGTCGCCTGGGGCTGATGGTGTGTGCAGTTAGTTGGACTAGCCTCCTGAGAGTGAGGCAAGCCCCAGGGCCCGGTGTAGGTTTGTAGTACCACAAGTCGCAGAATGACTCACACAGGCAGAACTGTCTTTCAAGGGCTTTACTCACATTTGATGGCAGGGTGAGTAGCCCGGGCGTAGCTGGGATGAACCAGATGGGAACCAGGTATCCTTCAGGCTGACTTTATGAGGGTGACTACTGACTCGCCTTCCTTAGCCCTTGGTGGTTTGGGGTGACCCCGACTTTGAGTCCCTATGGGGGTCACCCAGGGAAGATGCTGCAGCCTCTCTCCCCCTTTTGTTTGCCGTTTGCTTGTTCCCCGGACCAGGCCACTCCAGCTGCTTGACTCCTGTGACCTATGGGCCCTCACTGCGGTTACGTGGCTGCGGCTTTTGTGGTGTTGTGGTGTGGGCTTTGAGAGCCCCACACCGGCAGGTTTAGCAAAAGAAAGCTGGATCTATCTCCGCTTCGGGATCTGCCGCCCGGTTGGGCCTGGTGCTCTCTAGCAGTCTCCTTACTTCCCACTCCGTGCTTTCTCTCTAGCTGAAGCTGGCTTTCAGGTAGCACTCCTAGTTGACCGTTCTCCCCCGTCAGTAGCCACTGCGCGGGCGCTGTTAGACAGCAACAGCCCCACAGGTCTGCTCCTCACTGAGCCCTCTGGGTTCTCTGCTCTAACTGACTCACTGCTCCTCCTCTCCTGTTCTTGCCTACGCCACCTAGCAACCAGACTCTCCACCACACCCCTTGAGAGGAGATGGAGGCTTTTGGCCCCCTCCACTATTCCAGTGAAGGTCAAGGCTTTTCCCCCTCCTGGGATCCCCAGGGGTCCTCTCATGGGTACATGTGTGAGACCTGATCACTATGCGCCTGTGTTCCACACCCCGGTCAGCCTTCTGGATTACCTGTATTGTACTGTCCCCAGCATGGGTGCAGTACTCAGTGGTGCCTGACCAGGTCAGGGGCGCCACATTCCCCCTTAGTTATCACCAGCACGTCCTCGGGCTGCAAGACAACATTTTAAAATGCATAAAACATTAAAACATGTAAAACATTTTTAAAAGCACCAGGTACCATACATCACCACCCTCCACCCACAAGTCCGTTAACCCACCCAAAACCCTTTCACGTTGGCCGCGGCTTCAGCCACTTCTGGCAGGATGTAGAGGCGGCTTACATGGGCTGGTGGTTTCAGGGTATACCTGGCCTGGTGGATCCGCGCCTTCAGCCTCTTCTGGCAGGATGCAGAGGCGGCCTCCACAGTTGGTGCTGACCAGGTACCCTCTTTGTGGTGGTGAGCCAAGGCCCCATAAACAGGCGTGCTCTCTGGTTGCAGGTGAGCCAAGGCCCTATATACGGACGGGCTCCTCCTGGTTGCAGACGAGCCAAGCCCCTAAACAGGCTGACTCTGGTGGTGGTGGTGCCCTCTGGTGTAACTATTTACACTGCGAGAGTTTGTGGCTATAGCCAGTTCATAGCCTTAAGGTTTATGGTTTTCTCACAATAGTTTTTGTGGGCACATGCTTAAACGTTGCAAAACAAAACTTTTCAAAACTTTAACTGATAACTTCTTTCTTTACTTTACTTTACTTTACTCCTCTTTACCAGGGCTTGAGCCTGTTGGGCTGCGGCACCTGTTGCTTTCTTGGCCTCTTTCTTCATCTGTTGTTGTCTCATCCGTAGGTTCTTTGTCTCTGCTTTCTTGATCTTCATCTGTTTCCTTTCCTGTATCTGTTTCTCTTTCCTGTAGCATGGGGTGGCTGTAAGGTTTGCTGGTACATAGTGCTACGTCAAGCGCGTACAGTCCTCTTTCGCCTTCATGCATAGTGAATTGTACTGAATCCCCCATCTTTAGGTTTCTGCCAGGGTGTCCTCTAGGCAGATGAGCGCTGACGTCTCTCCGATTGACAAATATCCCTTCTTTGATACCAGGGGCTACAATAAAGCCGTATCCGCTTTTCAAGTTAAAGTCCTCTACTACTCCTCTGCAAAGGGGTCCTCTGACCTGGGCTCTGGACCTTCTCAGTAACCTTTTCTCCTGTAGGTCTCTGGCTGCAACTTCTCTCTGCTCTGGAGACTGTGGTGCAGGGGACAGCGTTGTTTTGTTGCGACGCCTTGTCTTGCGGCCTGAACTCTGCGTGGTACAGCTTGCAAACTCCCAGGTGAGACTTTGAGGCAGATCTTCGTCAGCGGACGGTGTCAGGTCTTCCTCATCCCAACGGGAATAGGGCAACATCTCCGGCTCTGAGTATAGATCCACTGCTGGTGGCTCCGGAGTCAGCTCCTCAGCTTCCTGGCCTCCTCTCCCCCTTAGTTCTTCGCTGCACTCTGGTTGTGGTAGCGCTGGAGATGAGTGGTCCTCAGCTGGTCTGGGCGGTGGACTCTCTGGCGCGGCTGCAGGGGTTGCCTGAATCTCTTTGGGGGTATGCGGAGGGAGCAGATACCGATCCACCATCTCTTGTGGGAACTGGGCCTCTAGGTCAGCCTTCAGCTTCCAGTATTCGGGGTCCTCTCCTATCAGGGTCTTCCTAGCAGGGACCTCTTTGGACTGGGGAGCGGTGTCTGCTCTGGCCTTGCAGGCCGGGGTAAATAATGAGGTAGTCTCTTCTTGGCGGGCCGCGCCTGGCATGGCGGCGGCCTGGTCTTGGCGGGCCGCGCCCTGGATGGCGGCGGCCTGGTCTTGGCGGGCCGCGCCCTGGATGGCGGCGGCCTGGTCTTGGCGGGCCGCGCCCGGCATGGCGGCGGCCTGGTCTTGGCGGGCCGCGCCCGGCATGGCGGCGGCCTGGATCGGCGTCGCAGCTGTGATGGGATCTGTGCAGGCTGGGCTGGGCGTCGCTGCAGGGACCGGGTCTTGGTGGGCCGAGCAGGGCATCGCTGCGGCGGCCGGGGCTTGGCGGGCCGCGCCTGGCGTGGCTGCGGCCTGGTTCAGCACCTCACTTGCGGCGCGGACGAGCGTTGCTGCGGCGGTGGGGTCTCGGCGGGCCGGGCCTAGCAGGGCGGCGGCCTGGGTCAGCGTTACGCCTGCGACGCGGATGAGGGTCGCGGTGGCAGCCGGTTCTTTGCGGGCCGGACTGGGCGTTGCTGCAGGGACCGGGTCTTGGTGGGCCGAGCAGGGCATCGCTGCGGCCGCTGGGGCTTGGAAGGCCGCACCTGGCGTGGCTGCGGCCTGCTTCAGCGTCGCCGCACCGGACGCCTCTTCGGGGACCGCGGGCGTGGCAGCAGGGGTCGGGGCACTTGCGCTGGCCGGGGCATCACTCGACTCACCCACCGGTGGCAGCATCGGGGTCTGCGTCATCGCCGTCCTGTCTGGCACTCGGCGCGCGGCTCTCCTTTCATAGGCCCGAACCGCGGCAGCCATCTCCAGCAGTTCCATTCGTTCTTCCCGGATCTGCTCCACAACCCGGTTCTCCAGTCGGTCGCAGAACTGGGCCAGCTCCCGATACCACCAGGCAGCGGAGCCCGGTTCTGGGTTTCTGCGGTCAGACGCCATTTCTTCTGCGCCCTCTTCTGCACGACTCTCCAGCTGTGGACTCGCCGTTGCCTCTGATAGCAAGCTGCTCAATTTCTGCTCTGCCTCTTTCAGCAGCTCCTCTCCCAGCAGCAGGCTTGTGGCTCCCTTTCTGTCCCGACGTCTCTGGACGCTTCCACTCTCATAGCTGGCAAGGTCCGAACTCTGCAGGGGATCTCTGGGTAGCCACACCTCTTCGTGGGCGGTAACTTCTTCCAGCGCGGGCTGCTGTTGTTTTTCAGCGCGCTTTTCATGGTGGCAATATGGCGGCGCTTCCAATTTTTCAAGCGGACCGCCCAGGCACATGGTCACCTGTCTGAACAGGTCTAGTCCTTATCCTGTTCGTGACGCCAGATGTGAAGCCCCGCCGGTGTTGTATCGGTGCATACCTTCAGGGACTCCACGTAGCTGGTGCTGGTCACAGGTATGGAATCTTCGGTTTTGATCGTGACGCCACTCTCAGTATTGCGGCCAGTAGGGACCGCCACTGCAGGTTGAGGGTCGCCTGGGGCTGATGGTGTGTGCAGTTAGTTGGACTAGCCTCCTGAGAGTGAGGCAAGCCCCAGGGCCCGGTGTAGGTTTGTAGTACCACAAGTCGCAGAATGACTCACACAGGCAGAACTGTCTTTCAAGGGCTTTACTCACATTTGATGGCAGGGTGAGTAGCCCGGGCGTAGCTGGGATGAACCAGATGGGAACCAGGTATCCTTCAGGCTGACTTTATGAGGGTGACTACTGACTCGCCTTCCTTAGCCCTTGGTGGTTTGGGGTGACCCCGACTTTGAGTCCCTATGGGGGTCACCCAGGGAAGATGCTGAAGCCTCTCTCCCCCTTTTGTTTGCCGTTTGCTTGTTCCCCGGACCAGGCCACTCCAGCTGCTTGACTCCTGTGACCTATGGGCCCTCACTGCGGTTACGTGGCTGCGGCTTTTGTGGTGTTGTGGTGTGGGCTTTGAGAGCCCCACACCGGCAGGTTTAGCAAAAGAAAGCTGGATCTATCTCCGCTTCGGGATCTGCCGCCCGGTTGGGCCTGGTGCTCTCTAGCAGTCTCCTTACTTCCCACTCCGTGCTTTCTCTCTAGCTGAAGCTGGCTTTCAGGTAGCACTCCTAGTTGACCGTTCTCCCCCGTCAGTAGCCACTGCGCGGGCGCTGTTAGACAGCAACAGCCCCACAGGTCTGCTCCTCACTGAGCCCTCTGGGTTCTCTGCTCTAACTGACTCACTGCTCCTCCTCTCCTGTTCTTGCCTACGCCACCTAGCAACCAGACTCTCCACCACACCCCTTGAGAGGAGATGGAGGCTTTTGGCCCCCTCCACTATTCCAGTGAAGGTCAAGGCTTTTCCCCCTCCTGGGATCCCCAGGGGTCCTCTCATGGGTACATGTGTGAGACCTGATCACTATGCGCCTGTGTTCCACACCCCGGTCAGCCTTCTGGATTACCTGTATTGTACTGTCCCCAGCATGGGTGCAGTACTCAGTGGTGCCTGACCAGGTCAGGGGCGCCACACCACTAGTGCAAAGACATTTGCAGAGCGCGTCTGCCTGCATTGCACACTACAACTCATTCTAACCAAGCCATTATACTAGCAAACACTCAGTGTACCTAGTGGCATCCTATACGTGGCTATTGGACTTTGCTATAGTCCCACTAGTGCAAAGACATTTGCAGAGCGCATCTGCCTGCATTGCACACTACAACTCATTGTTACTAAGCCATTATACTAGCAAACACTCAGTGTACCTAGTTGTATCCTAAACGTGGCTATTGTACTTTTGTCAATTCACAGTATTGGAACGTTATTTGCAGCACGTCTGCCTGCATTGCACACTCAAACTTTTTTAAACTCAGCCATTTATAGTAGCAAACACTCAGTGTACCTAGTTGTATCCTAAACGTGGCTATTGTACTTTTGTCTATTCACAGTATTGGAACGTTATTTGCAGCACGTCTGCCTGCATTGCACACTCAAACTTTTTTAAACTCAGCCATTTATAGTAGCAAACACTCAGTGTACCTAGTTGTATCCTAAACGTGGCTATTGTACTTTTGTCTATTCACAGTATTGGAACGATATTTGCAGCACGTCTGCCTGCATTGCACACTCTAACTTTTTTAAACTCAGCCATTTATAGTAGCAAACACTCAGTGTACCTAGTTGTATCCTAAACGTGGCTATTGTACTTTTGTCTATTCACAGTATTGGAACGATATTTGCAGCACGTCTGCCTGCATTGCACACTCTAACTTTTTTAAACTCAGCCATTATACTAGCAAACACTCAGTGTACCTAGTTGTATCCTAAACGTGGCTATTGTACTTTTGTCAATTCACAGTATTGGAACGTTATTTGCAGCACGTCTGCCTGCATTGCACACTCAAACTTTTTTAAACTCAGCCATTATACTAGCAAACACTCAGTGTACCTAGTTGTATCCTAAACGTGGCTATTTTACTTTTGTCTATTCACAGTATTGGAACGATATTTGCAGCACGTCTGCCTGCATTGCACACTCAAACTTTTTTAAACTCAGCCATTATACTAGCAAACACTCACTGTACCTAGTTGTATCCTAAACGTGGCTATTGGACTTTTGTCTAGTCACACTAGTGCAAATCTATGTGCAGCACCTCTGCATGACAACCTCGTGCTCTGTTTTTAATAAGCTATAATGATAGCACAAAATACTGCCATTTTGTGGCATCATAGAACTGGCTGTTGTATTCCATTAGTGCCCCACTGGTGACAAGCTATTTCTAGCACCTCTACATCACACCCTCATGCACATTTTGCTACGCTAATGTTATAGCAAACTCATGGAATTCATTGCTGCATTTCATAATTCGGAGGGATAGAAAGTCAGGCTTCCTTTAGCTTTTCCTTCTGTTCATAGACAGCATCTCCAAGACAAATTTCCCCTCCACGTCTAAGTGTGGAGAGGCAGCTAGTGCGCATGCGTGTGCCGATGTACCCCAGCTGCAGCATAATTACAGTGTTTCGCCTAGTGAGTATGCTCAGCCTGACTGTGCCATTCCTGACGCTAAGTCTTCATTTCGGGATACAGCGCATGCTCCCACACTAAGTGTGAAAAGCCTCTTTGCACAGGTGCTTGCATTCTGTGCCGGGTCTAAGTCCTGTTTTGTGCCTAGACACCATGCTAAAGCTGATAGTCTTTTTTCAGAGACTGTATTTCATGCTACTGAGCATGCTCAGGCACTTCCTGCATCAGAGACTAGGTCCGGTAATGAACTCTTTGGCCCTGGCCCTGATGTGGGGGTCCCATATAGACCACAGGGCATCAGGTGTCCTCCCAAATGGCTTGCAGAGGCCCACAACTATGACTTGTCACCGCATTATTGATGGTCAGACGATGACTGGTGAGGTGTTTGGGTCATGGCAGCCATGAGGTCATCATTGAAGTTGCGTTTCCAAATAGGACGCTAGTTATGCCACTCATGACGTGTCACTCTGCTTTTGTCTCCAGGAGGTGCATTGTGGTTCACCCTGGTTTGGGGCGGACCCAGGTTATAAAAGGGGCTGGAGCCAACAAGGAGGTGCGCATTCTTCTATTATGCTCCGAAAGAGCACACCTCCATGTGTTGAACCCATTGCGGCTTTAGGCCAGAGGTAGGCAGGGATAGGGTGGTGGATGCAGGCCACCACCACAGTTGGTAACGCAGAACGGTTAAGACCAGCTCCTGTCCTAACAGTCCTGCTTGTGCAGCCCAGTGGCATTAACAGGCCTGCTGCTGCTGATGCGCCTGCTGTCCACAGGTGTGGCCCCTACGCACACGGTCAGCGTACTCAATGGCCCCTGTGTTGTTAACAGGGAGTTCCTGGGCTGGGTGGGCATGTGGACCCTGTGACGCTAACAGGGCTCACAGTCTCCAGATCCGAATGGCGTCTAACTCGGTTCAGGCTACTATTAGTTTCATAGCCACACAGCTCTGTATCCTCCACCAAACCTTCAAGTTGCCAACCTCTCCTTTTCCAACTGGGAGCACGGTGGACACTGACTGCTGAAGGTGATATATACCTTTCTCTTTCTTTTCTTATTAATTTTTGTTATATAGCGGTCACAGATTATATACCACTTTATCCAAATCTGCCAGTCCCACTGTAACAGATGTTGTTTCTTCAGCAAATGTTACAGTTGTTTAACCACCAAATCCACGGACCAAAATTTTTTTCCCCTTTCCAACACACCTGTTCCCCTTTCCAACAGCATCTGTCCTTTTTCAACTCATTTTGGGATATGACCAAAAGTGCAACTGTGCAGGGACACCGTACTCAACGCCATCTCAGCACAGCAGCCATCCCTCGGTCCCTCCGATGTGGACAAGTAAAAGACCATTTCCTCCTATCCATGACAAAGTGTTGAGATTCACTCTGTGCAGCACTGGTGTTTAGTGGAAAAGTAGATCTAAGATTGCGTACCACATTCTGCAGATACTCCTGTATACGTGCGTCTATTTCTATGGCAGGAATTAGTTCGCCAAATTTTGTCTTGTACCGGGGATCTAACAGTGTGGCAACCCAGTATTCAGGATTACTTCAAATTCCTACAATCCGAGGGTCATGTAGGTAGTGCAGCAAGAAGGCGCTCATGTGTCTTGTGCATCCAGGAGGACCAAGTCCTTGGTGTGTTGGTGGCAGAGAGGTGAGAATCGTGCATCCTTCCTCTGCCCTCTACCCACAACCTCGCACAACCGAAATGTGAGCAAGCTCTCACTCATCTGCTGAGTCTTCCATGCCCATCGCCAGTTCGTCCTCCATTTCTTCATGGGCTCCTGCACTTTCATCAACACTTTTTGCTGATACTATGCGCCCTTGTTAATCCCTCTCCCTCACCATGACTGCCGCATAGGTGCCGCTGACCATCTGGACCTCGTAGATCTTGTTATCCCTTCCGCATATGACTCCTCCTGTACTTCCTCCCCTTCCTCTTGTCCCAACACCTGACTCCGAATAATAATTACAGTGTGCTCCATCATGTAGATGACCAGAATTGTCACGCTGAGAATGACATTGCCAGTGCTAAACATCTTCGTCGACATTTCAAAACTGTGTAGCAGGGTGCATAGGTCCTTGATCTGACACCACTCCAGCAGCGTGATCTGCACCACCTCTGGATCAACTTATCCCAGGCTATATGTCTTACCGTATTTCAGCAGGGCTCTGCGGTGCTGCCACACATGCTGCAACATGTGCAGATTCCAATTCCTGCGTGTCGGAACATCGCATTTCCGGCGTTTAACTGCCAGACCCTAAGACTTCCGGAGTGATGAAAGTTGTTGAGCTGCTGTGTGCGCACGATGGAAGTGAGCACATAGCGAGCGTGCCCGCTGCACAAGGCCATGTAGGCCGTGATGGTGTTTTAAAAATTGCTGGAGAATTCGGATCAACACGTGAGCCATAAAAGGCACGTGTGTCACATTGCCCTGAGGATGGCCCGCAGCCAGGTTTGCATCATTGCCGCACACGGCTGTTAAGTCACCAACGGAGTCCGCTCCGTCAATTTGTACTCCGGTCGCCAGGTGACAACGTGTTCCTTTCATGAATAGTGCTGATGATGGGAGAGTAGTCGATGCCAGCGGCGCAGGTGGACGCAGGTTATGCTCACCCACTGGGCTGCATTACCTTGACAGATGCAGAATCTCTGGCTGAATGTAGCTGGTGGGTATCTCACAGATGAAATACCATCATTCAGCTACAACCAATGGGAAGACACCACACCCTTTTTTATGCCCATCCTGTCTGCAGACCACTGCCAGACATAGCTATGAACCTCTGGTTAATTTTACCCCCAGTTCAGTTTTATGATTTTGTGTGCTTGTTACCTGACTACTTTTCCTGCTTGCTGTTTATGTACCTTGTTGGCCGATACGCATTTCACCTCTGCTTGTTTTCTGATTAAGTCCTGGCCGTCCCATTCTGTTCCTGTTCCTCAATTAATGTTTTGACCCTGCCTGACTACTATTCTCTGTAATAGCGGTGTGACTCACATTTCCCATACATTTCAAAGTAAAACTTTGACCGCCTGATGGCATTGAGCTCTGCTGCCAGCATAGTAAGGAGGTGTGTGGTAGTCCTTGTGCGCAGTTGCAAGGAAGGGTGGCCTGACCACACAGGGTTTGCGCAAAGGTAGAGGACCCACACGAGGTTGAAGAGGCAGAAGCAGTGTATTAACTTCTACATACAGAACAAGGATTGAAACAACTCGTGGGGACGGCAAGACTTGTACAGCAGACCCTTCTCCATCTCTCACCATAGTTTGCCAGTGCCCAGTCAGTGACATGTAATGACCCTGTCTATGCTTACTGGTCCAAGTATCTGTGTTGAAATGCACCCTGTCGCACACAGATTTTCTCAAGGAAGTGGTGATGTTGTGTGCGACATGCCGGTGTAGCGCGGGCATGCTTTTCTTGGAGAAGCAGTGGTGATTGGGCATCTGGTACTGGGGCACAGCGACAGACATAAGGTCTGTAAAATCCTGTGTGTCCACTACGCGTAAAGGCAGCATTTCGGTAGCCAACAGCTTACAGAGGGATAGAGTCAACCACTTAGCTTTGTCATGGGTCGCAGTAAGTGGCCTTTTATTTGACCACATCTGAGGGACAGAGATCTGGCTGCTGTCTGTAGACGGTGTTGAGTAGGGTGTCCCTGGAAAAATGCAGGTTTGTGAGAAAAGTGCAGGCGGAGACATGATGTTGGCTTCATCTTGCCTTCAGATCTGTTCATCTTGTATCATTTTTAAAAAACACAGCAAGCAAGGGTTACTCCAAGCGGAGTCTCCCTTTTTTTCCAAAAATTGGGCCCCACACAGACACCTTATCAGTGGCAGCACTTGTGCCCTAGTTGCAAACAGGATGTTTTGATTTGCATCAAGCACATTCCAAATCCACAAGCATTTACTCTCCCCAGGATGACACAGGGGTAGTAAATTCCTTCTGGATCCATGACTTGTTCATTTTGATGAACGTCAGTCTGTCCACATTGTCACTGGACAGACGCGTGCGCTTATCTGTCAGCACACACCCAGCAGCACTGAAGACACGTTCAGAGACAACGCTGGCAGCTGGACACGACAAAATCTTCGAGGCGTAACTGGAGAGCTCTTGACATTTTTCTAGATTTGAAGCACAAAAGGAGCAAGGCTCCATTTGCAAAGTCATTGCATCGATGTTCATTTGGAGATACTCCTGTATCATCCTCTCCATCCGTTGACTATGTGTCAGACTTGTTGTCTCTGGTGGCCTTGCAAAGGAGGGTCTAAAAAAATTATGAAAAGATTCCATAAAATTGCTGTTACCAGCACCAGATACGGTCCTACTGGTACGGGTAGACTGTTGAAGATGACGAGGCCGTCCCATGTTTGTCAAGTTACAACTGGGAGAATCACTCCCTTCACCTGCACGGTTGTTTGGTGGAAAAGCCGAGCTAAGATCGAGTAACAGCTTCTGCTGATACTCCTGCATACGTGCGTCCCTTTCTATGGGTGGAATTATGTCACAAAATTTGGACTTGTCCCGGGGATCTAATAGTGTGGCAAGCCAGTAGTCATCATCACTTCTAATTTTGACAATACGAGGGTCATGTTGGAGGTAGTGCAACAAGAAGGCACTCATGTGTCTTGCGCAGCCATGCGCACCAAGTCCACGCTGTGTTTGTGGCATAGAGGTGCTAACCGTTCTTTCTTCCTCTGTCATCTCCCCCCAACCTCTTTCAACTGAAATTTGACCAAGGTCCCCCTCATCTGCTGAGTCTTCCATGTCCATGGACAGTTCGTCCTCCATATCTTCATGTCCTCCTGCACCTTCCTCAACATCTCACCTGCTACCATGCGCCCTTGTTGATCCCTGTCCCCCATGGTCCCATGCCTGCCGCGTTGGTGATGATGAACGTCTGGACCTTGGTGATGTTGTTGTGTCTTGCGCATATGAATCCTCCTGTAGTTCCTCCCCTTCCTGTTGTCCCACCCCCTGACTACGAATAGTGTTTAGCGTGTGCTCCAGCATGTAAATGACTGTAATCGTCATGCTGATAATGGCATTGTCAGCGCTAAACATATTCGTCGCCATGTCGAAACTGTGCAGAAGGGTGCATAGGTCCTTGATCTGAGATCACTCCATCAGGGTGATCTGCCCCACTTCTGCATCTCGTTGGCCCAGGCTATACATCATGACGTATTGCACCAGGGCTCGCCGGTGCTGCCACAGTCGCTGTAACATGTGGAGAGTTGAATTCCAGCGTGTCGCCACATCGCATTTCAGGCGATGAACCGGCAGGCCGAAAGACTTCTGGAGCGATGCAAGTCGCTCAGGTGCGGCGGTTGAACGGCGGAAGTGAGCACTGCAGACAGTTTCCGTGCCCTGGTCAGAAGGCCATCTAGGCCGGGATAGTGTGTTAAAAATTGCTGGACAACAAGGTTAAACACGTGAGCCATACAAGGCACGTGTGTCACCTTGCCCAGGCGAAGGGCCGCACCCAGGTTTGCAGCATTGTCGCACACGGCCTTACCAGGCTGCAGGTTGAGTGGAGACAACCATTTATCAAAATCAGTCTCCAGAGCTGCCCACAACTCAGTCGCTGTGTGACTCCTATTTCAAAGACATGTCAAGCTAAAGACCGCCTGATGCCGTTGCGCTCTGCTACCAGCATAGTAATGAGGGGTGCGTGATTCCTTCTGCGCAGTGAGAACGCTGGTGGCCTGACCAGGCAGGCTTGGGGCGGAGGTGGAGGACCCAGATGAGGTGGAGGATGCAGAAGCAGTGGCGGAACTTGGACAGACAGAGGATTGACACACAAGTCGTGGGGACGGCAAGACTTGTGCAGCAGACCCTTCACCATCTATCACCATAGTTACCCAGTGGCCAGTCAGCGACATGTAACGTCCCTGTCCATGCTTACTGGTCCAAGTATCGGTGGTGAAATGCACCCGTTCACACACAGAGTTTCTCAAGGAAGCGGTGATGTTGTGTGCGACATGCTGGTGTAGCGCGGGCACACCTTTCTTAGAGAAGTAGTGGCGACTAGGCATCTGGTACTGGGGCACAGCGACAGACATAAGGTCTCTAAAATCCTGTGTGTCCACTAGGCGGAAAGGCAGCATTTCTGTAGTCAACAGCTTACAGAGGGATAGAGTCAACCTCTTCGCTTTGTCATGGGTCGCAGGAAGTGGCCTTTTATTTGACCACATCTGAGGGACAGAGATCTGGCTGCTGTGTGTAGACGGTGTTGAGTCGGGTGTCCCTGGAAAAATGCAGCTTTGTGAGGAAAGTGCAGGCGGAGACATGATGTTGCCTTCATCCAAAGTTGGTGCTATCGATGTCTGAGAGAGCTGTACACACTCACTTGTTTCCCCTTCCAAACCAACTGACGACCTACCAAGCAAACTGCCTGTTGCGGTTACAGTGGTGGAAGTTGTGGGTGGAAAAACAGGTGTGACAGCTGTCCCCACAGTCCTAGAAGATGACGAGCGCGCGGATGCACTGGAAGGGGCAGGCGGTGGATGGTTCGCTCCGCTAGGCCGCATTGCAGCACGGTGAGCTTCCCATCGGGCCATATGATATTTATTCATGTGACGATTCATGGAAGAAGTTGTCAAACTGCTGAGGTTTTGACCTCTACTAAGAGAACCATGACAAATTTTACAGATCACATAATTTGGGCGATCTTTTTCTATGTCAAAAAAGGACCTGGCTAGGCAAGGCTTAGAGGCCATGCGACCTGTTGATCCACCCCGAATAATGCTCAGAGGCAGAGTGGTGGCTGAGGATGCAGTTGTAGACGTGCTACCAGTGCTCCGACTGTGTCCAGGAAGGCGCCAGGTTACTTCGACGTCGGTTGCATCCTCCTCCACCGCCTCTGTTGACCTCCTCGAGTGTCTGACTGTGGGTTGACAGTAGGTGTGATCTAGAACTTAATCATCAATTGTTGTGTTTGCACTCCCCTACCCCTCAGACCGAGTTTCTTCTTGCCCTGACCGAATATTTAAGTTGTCATCCCAATCGGGTATCTGCGTCTCATCTTCATCAGTATGTTCCTCATTGCCTATAACCACAGTTGTTGGAAAGGCAGCATTTTGGTAGCCAACAGTTTGCATATGATGAAAGTCAACCTCCAAGCCATTTCATGCCCTTCTAAAAGCATGTAAAACACAGCGAGGGGACTCCAACCACAGTCTCCCTCGTTGCCACTAACTGGGCCACACACACCCCACTTGACTGGCATCGGTTGAGCCCCCTTTTGAAAAAGAAAAAGATGCTTTGCATGAAGCACTCTCAAAAATACGCGTGCCTTTCCCGTCCCCTGGCTGACCCAGGGGAAGAAAAGTCCTCTGAGAGCCATGACTTGTTCATCTTGGTTCTTTTAGAGACACAGCGAGGGGACTCCAACCACAGTCTCCCTCGTTGCCACTAACTGGGCCACACACACCCCACTTGACTGGCATCGGTTGAGCCCCCTTTTGAAAAAGAAAAAGATGCTTTGCATGAAGCACTCTCAAAAATACGCGTGCCTTTCCCGTCCCCTGGCTGACCCAGGGGAAGAAAAGTCCTCTGAGAGCCATGACTTGTTCATCTTGGTTCTTTTAGAGACACAGCGAGGGGACTCCAACCACAGTCTCCCTCGTTGCCACTAACTGGGCCACACACACCCCACTTGACTGGCATCGGTTGACCCCCCCTTTTGACAAAGAAAAAGATGCTTTGCATGAAGCACTCTCAAAAATACGCGTGCCTTTCCCGTCCCCTGGCTGACCCAGGGGAAGAAAAGTCCTCTGAGAGCCATGACTTGTTCATCTTGGTTCTTTTAGAGACACAGCGAGGGGACTCCAACCACAGTCTCCCTCGTTGCCACTAACTGGGCCACACACACCCCACTTGACTGGCATCGGTTGACCCCCCCTTTTGACAAAGAAAAAGATGCTTTGCATGAAGCACTCTCAAAAATACGCGTGCCTTTCCCGTCCCCTGGCTGACCCAGGGGAAGAAAAGTCCTCTGAGAGCCATGACTTGTTCATCTTGGTTCTTTTAGAGACACAGCGAGGGGACTCCAACCACAGTCTCCCTCGTTGCCACTAACTGGGCCACACACACCCCACTTGACTGGCATCGGTTGACCCCCCCTTTTGACAAAGAAAAAGATGCTTTGCATGAAGCACTCTCAAAAATACGCGTGCCTTTCCCGTCCCCTGGCTGACCCAGGGGAAGAAAAGTCCTCTGAGAGCCATGACTTGTTCATCTTGGTTCTTTTAGAGACACAGCGAGGGGACTCCAACCACAGTCTCCCTCGTTGCCACTAACTGGGCCACACACACCCCACTTGACTGGCATCGGTTGAGCCCCCTTTTGAAAAAGAAAAAGATGCTTTGCATGAAGCACTCTCAAAAATACGCGTGCCTTTCCCGTCCCCTGGCTGACCCAGGGGAAGAAAAGTCCTCTGAGAGCCATGACTTGTTCATCTTGGTTCTTTTAGAGACACAGCGAGGGGACTCCAACCACAGTCTCCCTCGTTGCCACTAACTGGGCCACACACACCCCACTTGACTGGCATCGGTTGACCCCCCCCTTTTGACAAAGAAAAAGATGCTTTGCATGAAGCACTCTCAAAAATACGCGTGCCTTTCCCGTCCCCTGGCTGACCCAGGGGAAGAAAAGTCCTCTGAGAGCCATGACTTGTTCATCTTGGTTCTTTTAGAGACACAGCGAGGGGACTCCAACCACAGTCTCCCTCGTTGCCACTAACTGGGCCACACACACCCCACTTGACTGGCATCGGTTGACCCCCCCTTTTGACAAAGAAAAAGATGCTTTGCATGAAGCACTCTCAAAAATACGCGTGCCTTTCCCGTCCCCTGGCTGACCCAGGGGAAGAAAAGTCCTCTGAGAGCCATGACTTGTTCATCTTGGTTCTTTTAGAGACACAGCGAGGGGACTCCAACCACAGTCTCCCTCGTTGCCACTAACTGGGCCACACACACCCCACTTGACTGGCATCGGTTGACCCCCCCTTTTGACAAAGAAAAAGATGCTTTGCATGAAGCACTCTCAAAAATACGCGTGCCTTTCCCGTCCCCTGGCTGACCCAGGGGAAGAAAAGTCCTCTGAGAGCCATGACTTGTTCATCTTGGTTCTTTTAGAGACACAGCGAGGGGACTCCAACCACAGTCTCCCTCGTTGCCACTAACTGGGCCACACACACCCCACTTGACTGGCATCGGTTGAGCCCCCTTTTGAAAAAGAAAAAGATGCTTTGCATGAAGCACTCTCAAAAATACGCGTGCCTTTCCCGTCCCCTGGCTGACCCAGGGGAAGAAAAGTCCTCTGAGAGCCATGACTTGTTCATCTTGGTTCTTTTAGAGACACAGCGAGGGGACTCCAACCACAGTCTCCCTCGTTGCCACTAACTGGGCCACACACACCCCACTTGACTGGCATCGGTTGACCCCCCCTTTTGACAAAGAAAAAGATGCTTTGCATGAAGCACTCTCAAAAATACGCGTGCCTTTCCCGTCCCCTGGCTGACCCAGGGGAAGAAAAGTCCTCTGAGAGCCATGACTTGTTCATCTTGGTTCTTTTAGAGACACAGCGAGGGGACTCCAACCACAGTCTCCCTCGTTGCCACTAACTGGGCCACACACACCCCACTTGACTGGCATCGGTTGACCCCCCCTTTTGACAAAGAAAAAGATGCTTTGCATGAAGCACTCTCAAAAATACGCGTGCCTTTCCCGTCCCCTGGCTGACCCAGGGGAAGAAAAGTCCTCTGAGAGCCATGACTTGTTCATCTTGGTTCTTTTAGAGACACAGCGAGGGGACTCCAACCACAGTCTCCCTCGTTGCCACTAACTGGGCCACACACACCCCACTTGACTGGCATCGGTTGAGCCCCCTTTTGAAAAAGAAAAAGATGCTTTGCATGAAGCACTCTCAAAAATACGCGTGCCTTTCCCGTCCCCTGGCTGACCCAGGGGAAGAAAAGTCCTCTGAGAGCCATGACTTGTCAGTGGACAGACACGTGTGCTTATCTGCCAGCAGACCCCCAGCAGCACTGAAGACAGGTTCCGAGAGAACGCTGGCTGCAGGACACGACAAGATCCTCAAGGCGTACGTGGCGAGCTCAGGCAATTTATCCAGATTGGAAGCCTAAAATGAGCAGGGCTCAAGTTGCACAATAATGGAATCGATGTTTCTTTGCATATACTCATATATCTGTGTGTCTCCCTCTTTTTCCTTGTCCAGCTGTTTTGTTTTCACATGAGTATATGTCCTTGTCACTTTCCCATGTGTTTGTGTTATGTTGTGAGTTGTTTGTCACCTTTTGGACACCTTTCAGGGTGTTTTCTAGGTGTTTTACTGTGTTTGTGATTGCCTGCCATTGTTTCCTATGGGCTCGAGTTCGGTTCGTCGAACGTTCGACGAGCCGAACTCGAGCCAGACCCCCCGTTCGGCGAACCGCCTCGAGCCGAACCGGGACCGGTTCGCTCATCTCTAGTACTGAGCACCCGAGCATGGTAGTGCCCGCTCATCACTAGTTACCAGTACGGAGCACCTGAGCATGGTAGTGCCCACTCATCACTAGTTACCAGTACTGAGCACCTGAGCATGGTAGTGCCCGCTCATCACTAGTTACGAGTACTGAGCACCTGAGCATGGTAGTTGCCCGCTCATCACTAGTTACCAGTACTGAGCACCTGAGCATGGTAGTGTCCGCTCACCACTAGTTACCAGTACTGAGCACCTGAGCATGGTAGTGCCCGCTCATCACTAGTTACGAGTACTGAGCACCTGAGCATGGTAGTGCCCGCTCATTACTAGTTACCAGTACTGAGCACCTGAGCATGGTAGTGCCCGCTCATCTCTAGTTACCAGTACTGAGCACCCGAGCATGGTAGTGCCCGCTCATCACTAGTTACTAGTACTGAGCACCCGAGCATGGTAGTGCTCGCTCATCACTAGTTACGAGTACTGAGCTCCTGAGCATGGTAGTGCCCACTCATCACTAGTTACGAGTACTGAGCACCCGAGCATGGTTGTGCCTGCCCATCAATAGTTACCAGTACCGAGCACCCGAGCATGGTAGTGCTCGCTCATCACTAGTTATGAGTAAAGAGCACCAGAGCATAGTAATGACGCCTTATCACTAGTTATGAGTACCGAGCACCCGAGCATGGTAGTGCCCGCTCATCACTAGTTACGAGTACTGAGCATGGTAGTGCCCGCTCATCACTAGTTACGAGTACTGAGCATGGTAGTGCTCGCTCATCACTAGTTACGAGTACTGAGCACCCGAGCATGGTTGTGCCTGCCCATCAATAGTTACCAGTACCGAGCACCCGAGCATGGTAGTGCTCGCTCATCACTAGTTATGAGTAATGAGCACCAGAGCATAGTAATGACGCCTTATCACTAGTTATGAGTACCGAGCACCCGAGCATGGTAGTGCCCGCTCATCACTATTTACGAGTACTGAGCATGGTAGTGTCCGCTCATCACTAGTTACCAGTACTGAGCCCCCGATCATGGTAGTGCCCGCTCATCACTAGTTACGAGTACAGAGCACCTGAGCATGGTAGTGCCCGCTCATCACTAGTTACCAGTACTGAGCACCTGAGCATGGTAGTGCCCACTCATCACTAGTTACCAGTACTGAGCCCCCGATCATGGTAGTGCCCGCTCATCACTAGTTACCAGTACTGAGCACCTGAGCATGGTAGTGCCCGCTCATCACTAGTTACGAGTACTGAGCACCTGAGCATGGTAGTGCCCGCTCATCACTAGTTACCAGTACTGAGCACCTGAGTATGGTAGTGTCCGCTCATCACTAGTTACCAGTACTGAGCCCCCGATCATGGTAGTGCTCGCTCATCTCTAGTTACCAGTACTGAGCACCCGAGCATGGCAGTGCCCGCTCATCACTAGTTACCAGTACGGAGCACCTGAGCATGGTAGTGCCCACTCATCACTAGTTACCAGTACTGAGCACCCGAGCATGGTAGTGCCCGCTCATCACTAGTTACCAGTACTGAGCCACCGATCATGGTAGTGCTCGCTCATCTCTAGTTACCAGTACTGAGCACCCGAGCATGGTAGTGCCCGCTCATCACTAGTTACCAGTACTGGCACCCGAGCATGGTAGTGCTCGCTCATCACTAGTTACGAGTACTGAGCTCCTGAGCATGGTAGTGCCCACTCATCACTAGTTACGAGTACTGAGCACCCGAGCATGGTTGTGCCTGCCCATCAATAGTTACCAGTACCGAGCACCTGAGCATGGTAGTGCTCGCTCATCACTAGTTACCAGTACGGAGCACCTGAGCATGGTAGTGCCCGCTCATCACTAGTTACCAGTACTGAGCACCCGAGCATGGTAGTGCCCGCTCATCACTAGTTACCAGTACTGAGAACCTGAGCATGGTAGTGCCCACACATCACTAGTTACCAGTACCGAGCACCCGAGCATGGTAGTGCTCGCTCATCACTAGTTACCAGTACGGAGCACCTGAGCATGGTAGTGCCCACTCATCACTAGTTACAAGTACTGAGCACCCGAGCATGGTAGTGCCCGCTCATCACTAGTTACCAGTACGGAGCACCTGAGCATGGTAGTGCCCACACATCACTAGTTACCAGTACTGAGCACCCGAGCATGGTAGTGCCCGCTCATCACTAGTTACCAGTACTGAGCCCCCGATCATGGTAGTGCTCGCTCATCTCTAGTTACCAGTACTGAGCACCCGAGCATGGTAGTGCCCGCTCATCACTAGTTACCAGTACTGAGCACCCGAGCATGGTAGTGCTCGCTCATCACTAGTTACGAGTACTGAGCTCCTGAGCATGGTAGTGCCCACTCATCACTAGTTACCAGTACTGAGCACCCGAGCATGGTTGTGCCTGCCCATCAATAGTTACCAGTACCGAGCACCTGAGTATGGTAGGGCCCACTCATCACTAGTTACCAGTACCGAGCACCCGAGCATGGTAGTGCTCGCTCATCACTAGTTACCAGTACGGAGCACCTGAGCATGGTAGTGCCCACTCATCACTAGTTACCAGTACTGAGCACCCGAGCATGGTAGTGCCCGCTCATCACTAGTTACCAGTACGGAGCACCTGAGCATGGTAGTGCCCACACATCACTAGTTACCAGTACTGAGCACCCGAGCATGGTAGTGCCCGCTCATCACTAGTTACCAGTACTGAGCCCCCGATCATGGTAGTGCTCGCTCATCTCTAGTTACCAGTACTGAGCACCCGAGCATGGTAGTGCCCGCTCATCACTAGTTACCAGTACTGAGCACCCGAGCATGGTAGTGCTCGCTCATCACTAGTTACGAGTACTGAGCTCCTGAGCATGGTAGTGCCCACTCATCACTAGTTACGAGTACTGAGCACCCGAGCATGGTTGTGCCTGCCCATCAATAGTTACCAGTACCGAGCACCTGAGTATGGTAGGGCCCACTCATCACTAGTTACCAGTACCGAGCACCCGAGCATGGTAGTGCTCGCTCATCACTAGTTATGAGTAATGAGCACCAGAGCATAGTAATGACGCCTTATCACTAGTTATGAGTACCGAGCACCCGAGCATGGTAGTGCCCGCTCATCACTAGTTACGAGTACCGAGCACCCGAGCATAGTAGTGCCCGCTCATCACTAGCTACAAGTACCGAGCATCAGAGCATGGTAGTGCCCACTCATCACTAGCTATGAGTACCGAGCCCCCGAGCATGGTAGTGCCCGCTCATCACTAATGGCTACTCCTCCCTTTGAACCATTGACCTTTCACTTTGCAGTCAGCCTAATAACACACTGAGCTTTTAGAGAATGTGAAAATAGATTGTAATTTGTAGTATACAGGAGGAAAAATATTTCTCCACCACCAGGAGCAAAACAACAATGCAGTGACATGACAAGAATTTGCATAAATAATTACTTGCTAAATAGTTGCAAATCAAATATATGTATGAGAAGCCAAGATGATTGTCTATAAAATAAATGTAGTTTTATACTCAATGCTACTGTGGGTGGTGAGAAATGGAGCCAGAAAGTTAAAAATTCAAAAAAGTAAAAAAATCAAAACATCGTTATACTTATGCTCATTAGTGTACTTACACGCTCACAGCCCTGCTCAACACCCACACATTACCACATACACACAGATGTGCTGCATACATGCACTCACATAGCCCTGCTACACACATACACACACATACACATTTCTGCTGCATACATACAGTTACACAGCCCTGCTACACACACATGCCCATATACATACAGCTCTGCTGCATACCTACACTCATAGAGCCTAGCTACACACATACACAGTGTTGTGAATGTCATCCGAGGTGGGTGATGGTTTGGAGCTCCCTCTGGTGGTCAGGACTGGGGGTGAAGGTGACTGTGCCTCAACAGGTGTGAGAGTTAATTGGGAGTTTGGGAAGCCCAATTGAAGAGCAGCCTGGTTATATTGTAGAGCAGTGTCTGCTGGCTGGGGCCGGTTATTGTTGTTCCTCAGTCTCTGAATTGGCTTGGAGTTGTCCTTCCCTTTCCTGTCCCATTCCAGATAAGTTGTAAGTGATTTGCTTTTTTGTCTGATACACACAGGTGTGTTTTGTTTCCTTTTTGTTTTGCTTAAAGTCTGCTTTCTTGCAGGAGAGGAATTGTCTTTCTGGTTTGATGAGCATGGGGGTTCTCCCTCTGCAGGGCCCACTGCAAGAAAAGGGAGATTCTCCCTGTTCTATTTGATTATTTTCGCTTTTGTATTTCATGTATTTTTTTTATATTTTGTTTCTCCCATTATTTACAAGAGTACCTGATATAGTGGGGAAGAGTCCTTGTGGTCTCAGTATTTTTCATATCAAGAGATTGGTATTTTTGCGCAGGGTTTTTGCACTGACCGCAATCAGTTATCTGTCCTGTACTGTTCTATCTAGGAAGTCGGGCCTCGCCTTTGCTGATCTATATTTCCTATCTGTGTATTGTGTTTTCTTACATCACCATTGGCTTTATATGTTGGGGGCTTGCTATTCCTTTGGGGACTTCTCTGAGGCAAGATAGGTTTCCTCATCTCTATCTGTGAGGTTTAGTATGTTTCTACAGCTGTGATGTGGCGTCTAGGTGTTTTTAGGAACGTTCCACGGCTACTCCTAGTGTGGTCTGACAGGGGATTGTGGTCTGCTCAGGTTCCAACTACTCTTGTTTTTTCTGCTTATGGGATTTTTGTGATCATCTACGGTGACCAGATCATAACAAACAGCTCTACTGCATACATACAGTCACACAGCCCTGCTACACACACACACACACATAAACATGCCCACATACACACAGCTCTGCTGCATACATATATTCACACAGCCCTGCTACATACACACACTTGCCCACATATGCACAGCTTTGCTGAATACATACACTCACACAGCAGTGCTGCACACACACACAGCACTGCTGTATACATTCACTCACACAGCACTGCTTCACACACACACACGCCCACATACACGCAACTCTGCTGCATACATACACTCACACAGCTCTGTTACACACACATACACACACACACAGCTCTGCTACATACATACACTCACACAGCCTTGCTGCATACATACACTCACCCAGCACTACTACTACACACTCACACATGCACACAGCTTTGCTGCATACATACACTCACACTGTCCTGTAATGCTATGTGACATGAACCTGCCGATGTATTGTTTTTTTTTGTTTGTTATGTAAGCATCAGAATGTGACTTGAAAGGTTACAGATAATGAAATATGAACAAAAGCTGTATACGTGAAATGCTAGGATATTTGTTAGTGAAGATTATTTAGAGTTACTCTATTTTAAATTCTACAGTTTTCATACAAAAATGTATACATCCTTAAAAAAATGAACTTTTTGTCACCTGGATCAATCACATCCCCTATCAATGCAAAACATGGATCCAGTGAAGTTCATCTGCTTGTCACCCTAAGACTCCTGCAATTTTCCTGTGCAGTAGGCATCTTACATTATTGGAGTCGGATCTTCTGCAGGAACTGGAGAGAAAAAAATACAATTATTGTTCTAATTAAATATTTTCCTTGAGTTACTTCTAACTTTGAACATGTTGATGTAATTCTAGCTGATTGGTACTTCTGAAAAAACTGGAAATTTAGAAAACAATCAATCAAAAGGGGTCATTCAGTAGAAATGGTGAATATATGCTTAGTTGTTTTCATATTCATAGCCTTCAAGATCTGGAAATTGGCCATTGTAACATTATGATCTTCATTCTTCATTTAATTACTAGGGGTTGATGAATCATAAAGGTCTTCGTTTATGAAAAGCCCCTTATTTAATGGTTTACTGATTATTATTTTTTTTAACTTGAGTATTGAGAATTTGGGGATGTGTTTGTTTTTTTTTCTTTTTTTTTTACTGATCCCATAGACTAGGGGTTGAGAACCTTTTTGGTTGAGAGTCATGAACGCCACATTCTGTGAGAGCCATACTCACCAAGGGGAAGCGGCGGTGGTGGAGCGGCTCAGAAGGTCCCAGGAAGCAGGGTAGGTGATACTGTGGGCAAAGAGGAGAAAGTGTCGTGGCTCAAGAGGGTCAGTGAGCGGAGGATCGGCGATAATGCTACAGGTTCGTGGGGTGTCACAGCAGCAGGCGGCATTGATCTGCTGATGTGCTATTTTGAAACTCCCTCAGACTAAGGGGTACTTTAAACGCTGCGACATCGGTAACAATGTGTTACCGACGCTGCAGCGATAGTCCCCGCCCCCGTCGCAGGTACAATATCTTGTGATTGCTGCCGTTGCGAATATTATCGCTACGGCAGCTTCACATGCACTCACCTGCCCTGCGACGTGGCTCTGGCCGGTGACCCGCGTCACAACGACGTCACACGGCAGGCGGCCAATAGAAGCGGAGGGGCGGAGATGAGCGAGACGTAAACATCCCACCCACCTCCTTCCTTCCGCATTGTGGTCGGCGGCAGGTAAGGAGATGTACCTCGCTCCTGCAGCTTCACACACAGCGATGTGTGCTGCCGCAGGAGCGAGGAACAACATCGTACCTGTCGCGGCACCGGCATTATGGAAATGTCGGAGGCTGCAACGATGATATGATAATGACGCTTTTGCGCTCGTTCATCGTATCATCTAGGATTTACACACTATGACATCGCAAGTGACGCCGCATGTGCGTCACTTTCAATTTGACCCCACCGACATCGCACCTGCGATGTCGTAGTGTGCAAAGCCGCCCTAAGAGATAGACTTCCAGAAAATGTCTGCAGCGCACGCGCAGATTGACAAGATGGACTTCAAGTAAAACGCTGTGGAGTCCTATCTACACAAGCGCCGCCTCCACGCCCACTTTATTGAAATCAATCTCGTCACCTGCAGGAGATTATAAGCAGTCTGCAGTCCGCTGGCAGATCAATGGTGCTCGCCGCCGCAATACCCCATGAGCCCGCAGTATAGTCGACCCTGCGCGACCACTGCCCCCCGGTAAGCCATATGAGGTTTGTATACGCACCCCCATTTCCCCCCCACTTTGCGGGGAAAAAAAGCGTCTTACAAACCGGATAATATGCTATTTTTTTATTAATGATTTGTCTGTGAGCCATATGCAGCCATCAAAAGAGCCACATCTGGCTCGCGAGCCATAGGTTCCCTACCCTTGCCATAGAATGTATTTGAAATGAATCCATATATAACAATCACTAAATGTGAAAGAGTTGGGTCTGTATGAACACAACACTGGAAATGTAAAAGATAGATGCCAACATTTCCAAAAATGATCTAATGTGTGTCGTCAGTAAAGTTTGCTTTTTCAATTAGAATACCTGCTGAAAAACATAAAATAACTTTACTATAAAATTGTTGATAGTTTTCTGTACATTATGTATATTCCATTGCAACCAACCTTGAACATTTTTACATGTTCAATGAAGAAGTGACAATGTTAAAGATTTAAAAACAATATTTTATTGATATATATTAAAATTCATAAATATACAGCAAGAAAAAAGATGCTACGTGATAGGTATAATATTAAGGGTCACAGACAGAAGAAAATATTAATTATAGGTCCCATGTATCTAGAATTTAACAGGGACTAGAGTAACAACCACCTACATGTAAAAATTGCATACATTGGTTACAAGCCTTAAGGGAATTCCCACAATTAAGGTGCTGACAAGGTAAGGAATTTCAAAAAGAGCACATCCAGAATAAATAATCTATAAATAAATGAATTATATATAATTAATAAAACAGATATCCAATTGATCGTTTTATAAATTACAGCCCACCTCAGAAATACAATATACCATTATAATTGTAGATAAAAGGCAATGACACATAATGCTATTAGTATATTTACCAGTGTAATAAGATGGTAATAAGACCATCTGTGACCTCTCACTCCGACACGTGTTTCGCTCTGTTGCTTTCTCAAGGAGCGTGACCAGAGTGGGAGACACCGCAGCTTAAATACCCCTAAAGACCAATAGTATTGTGCCTAACAGAATTGCTGTCACGAAAGGACCAATCAGACAAAATCATACTTGGAAGCATAGTATGAGTCACTTTCCGGTGTGGTCACATGGTCCGCCGCATCATCAGTCACACAATTACTGTTAGTAGGTTGCCAAGTTAATGAAAGCTGCGGGGGATGCCGATGCTACAGCTTCATTAGCAGTCATGTGACAGGCAACACCCCCCGGTTAATGACGTGGTATATGACTGTCAAATCAGAACAACTCCCAGACATGGTAACCACAGAGATGTTCAAGCGTCACACCCACATGGGCGTCCGCGTCCCCATGCTGGGGTACACCACACCCCCATAGATGACGTGACAAATGGCTCAGTGAACCAGGTTAGTTCACTGAATGTGACGTCTCCATAGCTACGGGAGACGCTCATACGTCACCAAACACGTATTGGAGTCACCATGACCGGCCACGCCACACGCCCATCAATCCACAGCGCATGGAGCGGCCAATCAAAACAACTCTCCAGGCGCGGCGTCCCTATAACAAGAAGGCATGCTCACACATCATAACTACTTATACATCAACAGCACATTATTTGGGAAAACCTATTTGAATCATCTTATTATAAAAGGGTTAACTCCAATTTGCAGTTTATTAGACCCTGATGCAGAAAACCACATGACCAGATCGGGAAGATATCATAGAATAATTTTGAAACAGTTTTATCAGATTTATAACTTAAGCTTCACCATATTATTAATTATTGTTGTATGTATAATTAAAAGGCCCCGGTGTTTCCAGTCCAATGATGGAATTTTCTTGGGATTTGACAAATACTGGTCTCTTACAGTATATCAAGTATAATTAGAAAAATGTAACTATTTATTACATTTCAAAACAGAGAGGAAAACGTATAACAGTATCGAAAACATGTCGCTGTGATTACATTTGTTTGTATTTAAAAATTGGCAATCATAACCATATAATCCCACAAGGGGACAACCATCTCATATATACATCCACATATTTATTAGATGATCCCCTTAGGGGCACTTTGCACGCTGCGACATCGCAGGCCGATGCTGCGATGCCGAACGCGATAGTCCCCGCCCCCGTCACAGCGGCGATATCCTTGTGATAACTGCCGTAGCGAACATTATCGCTATGGCAGCTTCACATGGACTCACCTGTCCTGCGACCGTCGCTCTGGCCGGCGACCCGCCTCCTTATTAAGGGGGCGGGTCGTATGGCATCACTGCGATGTCACACGGCAGGCGGCCAATAGGAGCGGAGGGGCGGAGATGAGCGGGATGTAAACATCCCGCCCACCTTCTTCCTTCCGCATATCCTACGGAAGCCGCAGTGACGCCGGTAGGAGATGTTCCTCGCTCCTGCGGCTTCACACACAGCGATGTGTGCTGCCGCAAGAACGAGGAACAACATCGGACCGTCGCGTCAGCGTAATCATGGATTACACCGATGCTACACCGATTATACGATTACGACGCTTTTGCGCTCATTAATCGTATCATCGAACCTTTACACACTACGATGTCGCATGCGATGCCGGAAGTACGTCATTTTTAATTTGACCCCACCGACATCACACCTGCGATGTCATAGTGTGCAAAGCCCGCCTTAAACCTTAGATACATGTGGACCAGTCAAAGCATGACTCACACACGAAAAGGCCTTCATCCGTGAAGGAGCCGGCACCTGGTTCTCTTCCTGCATTTTATCCTGCACCTTCATTTTCAATAATGAAGATCGTTTGGCTTTTCATCCAGAGTGAGTGGTCTACTTCTTTCCTGGACTGTTTATGGTTCTTCATTGTGGATGATTGGGCGTCTTCTCGGATTCTCTTCTGCTCATCTGGTTGTCTGTACACAGGGATCATATAAATACTCAATAAAAAGGTAATCAAACTTCTATATAATGGTATGAATGAGCTCACTCCTATAACACCAGGACACACCACATATTCCAAGTATCTCTGGCAGGACATGCTCCTCACAGCAAAATTCAGGGTTATTTCTGGTATAGTTCTTTTAGCAATGTACAAGAACACTGAAGTAATGAGTCCAAATTGTGTCTGGTATTTTTTTTTCAGTTGTGTTTATTTGTTTATAATGTTTAATTATCTCAGAAAAATATGTTTACATTTCCTGAGGACTTTTGGTGGATATGTTTGTCAAGGCAAGTTAATTCACTAAATAATTGTTAAGAGTCTGATAAGAAATAGCATTTATTAAATATCCTTGACACTGGCAGACACAGATACAAGAACAGCATCTGAGCAGAAGGAAGCAACTGTTTTTCTAGGATAACCTTGTTTGCAGCGTTATTCATACGTCCTTTGCAAAGTTTAATCTGCCCAATTCCAGCCTTGCTGAAGCATCCTCAGTTCATCACCGATCCTCCACCAAATTTCACAGTGGGTGCAAGACACTGCGGCTTGTACACCTCTACAGGTCTCCATCTAACCATTAGACAACCAGGTGTTGCGCAAAGCTGAAAATTAGACTCTTCAGAGAAGATCACCTTACTCTAGAAATTGGGCTGGAATTGAGCAGATTAAACTTTTCAAAGGATGTGTGAATCAAGCCACATACAAGGTTATCCTGGAAAAACAGTTGCTTCCTTCTGCTCAGACAATGTTCCAAAACTCTGAGGACTGGTTTTTCCAACAGGACAATGTGCAATGCCACACAATTAGGTCAATCAATGTGTGGATGAAGGACCACCACATCAAAACCCTGTCATGGCCAGCCCAATCTCCAGAACTGAACCCCATTAAAAACCTCTGGAATATAATCAAGAGGAAGATGGATAGTCACAAGCCATCAAAGAAAGAAGAACTGCTTACATTTTTGCACCAGGAGTGGCATAAGATCACCCAAAAGCCGTGTGAAAGACTGGTGGAAAGCAGCCAAGACGCATGAAAGCTGGGATTACACATCATGGTTATTCCACAAAATATTGATTTCTGAACTCTTCATGAGATAAAACATTATTAGTATTGTTGTTTCTAAATGATGATGAACTTGTTTTCTTTGCATTATTTGAGGTGTGAAAGCAATGCATTGTTCAGTTATTTTCACCATTTCTCATTTTCAGAAAATAAATACAAAATTTATTGCTTGCAAATTCGGTGACGTTGTCGGTAGTTTATGGAATGAAAGAACAATTTACATTTTACTCAGAAATATAAAGAGAAAAACTGTCAATTTCGACGTGGTCTCTTAATTTTTGCCAGAACTGTGTGTGTGTGTGTGTGTGTGTGTGTATATATATATATGTGTATGTACTATATGTGTATGTACTATATGTATATGTGTGTATGTATATATATATATATATATATATAATATTAGCTGTAGTATAGTAACCGGGAAAGTAACAGTCTAGCTGTCTCTCTTCCAGTCTCTGTCTGTCTCTCTCTGTCTGTCTCTGTATGTCTGTATCAGACTCTCTGTCTGTCTCTCTCTATCGTTTTGTCTTTCATTATCTCTCTGTCTGTCTCTATCTCTGTCTGTCAGTCTCTTTCCCCGTCTGTCTCGTTCCAGGTCTGTCTCATTCCAGGTCAGTCTCATTCCAGGTCTGTCTCTTTACCCGTCTCTCTTTCTCCATCTGTCTCTTTCCCTGTCTGTCTCGTTCCAGGTCTGTCTCATTAGAGGTCTGTCTCATTCCAGGTCTGTCTCTTTCCCCATCTGTCTCTGTCTCTTTCCTTGCCTCTTTACTTGTCTCTTTCTCTTTCCCTGTCTCTTTACTCGTCTCTGTCTCTTTCTCTGTCTCTTTACTTGTCTCTTTCCTTGTCTCTATCTCTTTCCCTGTCTCTCTCTTTCCCCGTCTGTCTCTTTCCCTGTCTGTCTCTTTCCTAGTTTGTCTCTGTCTCTTTTCCTGTCTCAGTCTCTTTCATTGTTTGTCTCTTTCCCCGTCTGTCTCTTTCTTCACCTGTCTCTTTCCTCGTTTGTCTCTGTCTCTTTCCCTGTCTCTGTCTCTTTCTCTGTTTGTCTCTTTCCCTTTGTCTTTCTCTGTCTCTCTGTCTCTTTAACTGTCTTTCTGCCTCTGTCTATCTCTTTCATTGTCTTTCTCTCTCTCTGTCTCTCTCTATCTGTCTCTGCACCGACATCTTATTACCTCACACAGAAGCTTCTTATACTAACAATTTATTTTGTTCCTATAGCAACCAATTACAGCTCCTATTAATAACCTAAGAGCTCGCAGATCTATTGACTTTATGGAGGCAGGTTTTTTGGAGAGTAACTGCAAAGCGCAGGGTTACATTTTCCCATCCAAACATAGTCTATGACGTTCCCAGAGTCACATGGAGTGTCTGTGCAAAATTTCGTGATTGTAAATGCGACGGTGCGGATTCCTTTAGCGGACATACACATACACTCAACTTTATATATTAGATATATGCGCAATGATATTTTGGGACACTATCCCTCTACACAAACACAAAGAAGGCATACATTGAAATCATCTAGCTATTTTTATTTGTGAAAAGGCGAACTAGAAGAATATATTGCAGTATAGTATGTTTGGTCCCAATCCCTCCACAGCGTTAAAGTCCTCACTTCCAATTATTATATAGAAAAAACATATTGTGTAAACAAAGAAAACTTACACATAAATGACGAGTGAATCTGGTGAAATTCAAATTTTCAGCTTGCTCAGATTTGGCCAGGACATTTGATTTGCATAAAGCTATTTGAGTAATTATTATGTTATATGGTGTCTCCAGATCTTCAGAGCATGCCCACCTATTCAACCTTTGGCTTTTCCTCCATGCAATCCAACCTTAGCATTTCCATTTTGTCTCTTTCAACGTCTTTACTGATTGCTGGGGTTTCCGACCTCAAGTAAATCTCAGTGTGTTCCATTGAGAATTGTCTGAGACATAGTCAGATCCAAGACCAAATGCACCATGATGTCACCATGCTCGTTGCGACATCTGAGTCCAACCTGATTCAGGAAACCTTGGCACCAGATGGGAATGACAGATGAGCAAAGAATATGGTTGGAGGACTGAACAGCAAGTTGTGGAAGTGAGACAGGTTAGCGGTGAAGTAAGTATTTTTTTATCAGGAACGGTAAATTTTAGAAAAATGGTGGCTGGCTGACACAAAGCAAATTGCAAAAATTTCAGATTGGGGAGAATTTATCTTACCTCAAACAGATTTGTGCATCTCTACGGAATATGTTTGGAAGTGCAATTTACAGTTACGTCCACAAATATTTGGACAGTGACAAAAGTTTTGGCACTTTAGCTGTTTACATTGCCAAAACATATTCAACATACAGTTATATAATCAATATTATTATTATTATTTTTGTGAAATATATTCCATGATGCTGTACTTGTGAAACGGGGTATACATAATAGGGACAAGTGCAATAATCATGAACAATACAAGGCACAGACTGGTAAAAGAGGAAAGAGGACCCTTCCCACGAGGGCTCACAGTCTACAGGAGGAGAGGACCCTGCCCGCGAGGGATCACAGTTTACCGGAGGAGAGAGGACCCTGCCCGCGAGGGCTCACAGCCTACAGGAGGAGAGAGGACCCTGTCTGCAAGGGCTCACAGTCTACAGGAGGAGAGGACCCTGTCTGTGAGGGCTCATAGTCTACAGAAGATAGGCCCCTCCCATGAGGGCTCACAGTCTACAGAAGGAGAGAGGCCCCTCCCACAAGGGTTCACAGTCTACAGGAGGAGAGGACCCTGTCTGTGAGGGCTCATAGTCTACAGAAGATAGGCCCCACCCACGAGGGCTCAGTCTACAGGAGGAGAGAGGCCCCTCCCACGAGGGCTCACAGTTTACAGGAGGAGAGGACCCTGTCTGTGAGGGCTCATAGTCTACAGAAGATAGGCCCCACCCACGAGGGCTCACAGTCTACAAAGGATGGGTGAGGCTTAATATGGGCTTAAAGTGCAAACTCACAGCTTTAATTTAAGGTTTTTAACATCTTTATTGGAAGAATGTTTAGGAATTGCAACTCTTTAAAGTGTAGCTGCCTCTTTATTGAAAGGAACAAAAGTAATTGGACAATTATTTCAAACATTCTTTAATGGGCTTCATAGATGATTCCCTCAATAACCCATCATCATTGCATCATTAATTCAGAAGGTAAAAGGTCTGGAGCTCATTCTAGAAGCAGCATTTGCATTTAGAGACTGATACTGTGAACCCATAACATGCAGTCAATGCAGCTAACAGTGGAAGAGAAACATAACATCATGAGCTTGAAAAAAAAAAAGACTATATCCATCAGAAAGATAGCAGAAATGTTAGAATTGTCCAAATTAGCAATTTGGTAATTTCTGCAAAAAAAGAGCGTATTGATGAGTTTGAAAACTCAAAAAGGCCTGGACATCCCTGGAAGACAACAGTAGTGGATGATTGCAGAATCCTTCCCTTGGTGACGAAAACCCGTTCACAACATCCAACTAAGTGAAAAACACTTTCCAGGAAGTCAGTGTTTCAGTATCTTACTCTACCATAAAGAGAGAAAATACAGAGGGTTTACCCCAAGATGCAAACCATTCATTAGCCAAAAAAAGGAAAATCCAGATTACAGTTTGACAAAAAAAATCTAAAGAAGCCGACCAGTTCTGGAAAATCATTTTGTGGATATCATGATTCACTTGTGCGTCTGCCTCTTGCAGAGCCACTGTGTTTTGTGTGTTTTCCTGTTGCCTGTATTCTCCAGAGTTTTGCCCTGTGGTAGGAGCTTTTTCTTTTGTGCCTCATCCCGGGGAATCATGCTGCCTGTTTATGGAGCTGTTTCTACTAGAACGTCATCAGTAATAGTTCCTGGCTACCGTGAGTTCATTCTGATCTTGTCAAGCTACCCAGTGTTCCACCCCCTGATCTATGTTCCTCCCGTTTTGTCTGTCCTCCCTTTCTCCCTGAACTTCTGCTCGTTTTGTGACTCCGGCTCCACTCTCCCCTTTGTATTACTTGTTCCCTTGGCTCCCAACCCTGGCTTGTTACCTGACTACGGCTCTGTTTTCCTTCTGTTCCTGACAATGCCTCCTGGCATACCGATCTTCGGCTCTCACGTGACCTCGGCTTCTCTTATTTCTCTGTTCAGATGTGACCTCCTGGCTACAACATTTGGCTGATCAACTATTTTTCTGACATCCCAGCTTAGGTACTGGTGACCCCTAGCGTTACTTCCATCTCCCTACACCTAGGAGCTCTACACTTCTTATGTGTACCTACGCCCCCTGGTGGTAATGTTACAGTGGACAGATTAAACTAAGCTCAACTATTACCAAAATGATGACAAGAAGGAAGTATAGTGATGGCTTACGCTACTTTCACACATCCAGCTTGAGCCCTGCGGCTCAATCCGGCTGTGCAAGCTATGCAACGGATGCGGTGAAAACACCGCATCCTTTGCATAAGTTTTCCCCATGCGGCCCGCCCGGTTTTTGCCGCTTGTGGCATGCTACTGAGCATGCGCAGTGGCAAAAACCGCATGCGGCGGCCGGATGCGGTATTTGCCGCATCCGGCCGCCATAGGCATGCATTGAGAGATGCGCCGCATCGGCCGAATGAGGCGCGATGCGTTTTTTTTTGCCGCACGAAAAAACGTGCCAGGCAACGTTCCATCCGGCCGCCGCATCGGCTAAATCTGCCGCATGCGGCAAAAACCGGATGGAACGCAAGGCCATGCGGCACAATGCGGCACTAATTAAAGTCTATGCAGGAAAATCGCAACCGGCAGCAAAAAAAAACGGTTGCGATTTTCCTGCAAAGTGCCGGATTGTGCCGCAGAAGAAAAACCGGAGGTGTGAAAGTACCCTTAGAGCATCTCCAGGTCCAGAGCAGAGCACATCCTATGTAACACATGGCAGAGGCAGAGTGAAGGCCAGGTATGCGGAGCATTCAAAGGCCCTGGGGCACTAGTGGTTATTGCTGATGTGACTGAAGACAAAAAGATGAATTCTAAAGTCTACAGGGCAAAACTTTCTGATCAAATTCAATCAAGTGATTGGTTGACTGAAAGGTTTTTCACAAGGACTCAAAACATCCCGCGGAAGGCAAGAAAGTCAAATATTCTGGAATGGCCGAATCATCACCAGATGTCAGCCCCATCGATCCAAATTTCTCGTGATTAAGACAAAGCGTAAAGCTAAAAGCTCACAAACAAACAACAACTGATGTCAAAGCAGTGAAGGATGGGAAAGCATCACAAAAGGAAGAAACCAGCGATGGCGACGTCCATGGTCGAAAGACACCAGCCTTCATTGCCTGCAAATGATTCATTACAAAGTATTCAGAATGTACATTTTATTTTTGGTGAAGTTAATGTGTCCAATTACTTTTTACTGAAATATGAAGGCTTTGTAGAAAAATAGTTGCTATTCCTAAATGTTCCACAGGATATTTTGGTTTAAACATGGCATGTCATGTTGGCTAAGCTGCTTTTGTAAGGCGAAAGATTCTACAGAAATGTTTACAATTATATTTAGCGCTATAAGTGCAATGACTATTTAATTTGTCATTAGGGCAGAACAGAGGAAAATAAAATTACAGATGCTGATTCCGTTAAGTCATTCACTGGAGTTTCCTTCATCTTTATGCAATTTATAACAGTTGACAAACGTCTTCTTTAGTTCTGAAACTCCGATGGCGCAGTCAAAGTTAAATTTGCAGGAATCAAAGTTAATACACCCTTTTAAAGAAAATTTCACCTCTCTGTCACCTAGAGATAAAAAATGAACAGACATCATTAGGTAAAAAAATGTATTATGTACATATTTATAAGTTTAGATACAGTTACATTTCATTCATACTATATCAATGTGACCAGGGATGCACTTCCAATGGAAATGGGAAGGTGTAATGGGAAGTATAGATGGAACTGGGCCTACTGACCCTAAAGCTGGTGTCACACATAACGACAACGACGTCGCTGCTACGTCACCATATTCTGTGACGTAGCAGTGACCTCAACAGCGATGTCGCTGTGTGTGACACATAACAACGATCAGACCCCTGCTGCGAAATCGTTGCTCGCTCCTGAATGTTCCAGGTCATTTTTTGATCGCTGCTATCCCGCTGCGCCATGCTGATAAGCGCTGCATCCTTGTGTTTGACACTGCAGCAGCGACGATCGCTACGACACTGAAAACAGTGACGTAGGACTGAAGGCAGGACAAGAGCGTGTTTTTGCGGTGTATTTTGCAACGCCCCTACGACTCCGATTGGTGGTTACAACAGCGTTCCGATTGGGTACCTTCAGAAGAAGAAATCAACAAGTTGATAGAATCACTGCAACAAACCGCTTTGAAAAAGCTCAGGTAGAATAAATGAAAGCGCTACTGCGTCCTCCTTTGTTTGACACGGTCACCCAATCAGGCGACGCTGTAGCGATCACCAATCGGAACAGAAAGGCGTGAAGAAAGGCAACGCAAAGCGCTGTAGCGATCACCAATAGGAACAGAGGGGCGTGAAAAGACGCAACGCAAACCATGTCTAGGGGTTAAAACCACGCCTCTATCAAAGTCTGACTCGTCGTGCAGCGACATGTCTGAAACCACACAACGACCGTCGACGTCGCTATGATTGCTGCTCCGTCGCTGCTTTATATAACATGTTTGACAGCTTACTAACGATCATCTATGGTCGATGCTACGTCACAGAATATGGTGACATAGCAGCGATGTCGTTGTCATTATGTGTGACACCAGCTTAAGTCTGGGAGCCCTGTGCTGTCCCTTATCTCAACAGTAGACTTAGAGGTAGACAAGGTCAAGCCACCAGCGTCTCCTGTCCAGGCCCCAACAACTAGGTCCCTGCCACCCAGGAGATTGACTCGGACTGGGCCTAGCAGCCCACCAACATGGAAACAGATGGGGTAAACAAACACATATACACACCAACAAACTGCACCAGGGAATCACCACAGAGTTAAGCGAGCTTTACACGTTGTGACATTGGTAACGATATATCATCGGGGTCACATTGTTAGTGACGCACATCCAGCGCCGTTACCGACATCGCAGCGTGTAAACCCTAAGAGAGACGATCACTGATCGCAAAAACGTCAAAAATCGTTGATCGGTGAAATATCGCTCCTTTCCATAATATCTTTAAAGCTGCAGGTACAATATTGTTTGTCATTCCTGCAGCACCACACATCGCTATGTGTGACACCACAGGAATGACAAACATCTCCTTCCCTGCGTCCACCAGCAATGCAGAAGGAAAGAAGTGGGCAGGGTGTTATGTCCTGCTCATCTCCGCCCCTCCGCTTCTATTGGTCGGCCACTTATTGACGTCACGATGACGTTGCTGTGACGCTGAACGCACCTCCCCCTTGAAGGAGGGGATGTTCGGCGGTCACAGTGACGTCGCCGACCAGGTATGTGCGTGTGAAGCTGCTGTAGTGATAATGTTCACTACGGCAGCAATCATCAGATATCGCATGTGTGACGGGGGCGGGTGCTATCGCGCTCGACATCACTAGCAATTGCTAGCGATGTCGCAGCATGTAAAGCCCGCTTAAGGGTATAACAAAAAGTAGGTAGAAGAAACCACTTACGCATAATAATAACTGAATAGCAGCAGCAGTCAAACACATCCACTCTGCTCTCAGGTTAGGATTCAACTGAATAACTGAATGAATAACTAGTAACAAGTCCAGGAAGCAAAGGGCTTAAATCCTGGATGGCAAATGCTGAACTGCCACCAGCTGAAACAATCTGCTGCAAGGAAGATGCATTAACTCCACCCGTGCCGAAAGGAAAAAAACCTGTTTAAAGTGCATGGTCAAGATGGTAAGGTGAGACCTGGCCCTGAATCTGTCCCTATACATGTGACAGAAGCAGACAATGCTACTGGTAAGAGGTCCCTAAGTTGGGAGCCACCTGTCCTTTCCTTTACCTGCCAACGTTTGTGATAATATCACAACCATGCAATCTGCACATGAGAGCTTGGATTTCAACAGTGATGGAGGAGTACCTGTGATAATGTGACAGGAGATCAGTCCTATTTTTGTCTCGTGGTGTCAGTATTGGGCTTTCTTCTTTTTTATTTACCTTTTAATCCCTTCACCGCCTGACAGTTTTCCATTTTTCATTTTCTTTTTTTCCTACCTTGATTCCAAGAGCAGTAACTGTTGTATTTTTTTGTAAATATATGCATATGTGGTGAGTTGATACAAATGGCTCTTCTGGAGGGGGTGCACAAGTAAGGTCCAAAACCATCTAAACTAGATGTAGAAGCTTGGCACTCAAGACAAATGAGAATAGTGTTTTTTTTTCTTGTGAACAACTTGTAGGACCAGCACAAGCACAGACATTTCAGTCAAAAAACCTTCATCAGTGTGCGTGCAGAGGAGGGCCCTCAAAGTATAGTAGAGTGGCAAGCGGCGTTGCTGGGTATGGTGCGGCGTCCACCGCTGTCTATATGATACACCACTATTCACATTGACCTTGAGTGACAATTTTCTATACATTCACTACAGCAATATGTGTTTTTTGGGAGACAACTTATACTTTAGAATAACACATATTGTCACATATTTTACTGGAAAATGAGAAAAAAAATTCCAAGTGCAGTGAAATAGTTTTTTTAAAAAAAAGTGAAATTGCATAATTTTTTTGGGGGGGTTTATTAAACATTTTCTGTATATGGTAAAACTGACCTTGCAATATAATTCCCCAGGTCAGTACAAGTTGGTAGATATCAAACATGTATAATTATCTTTATTTAAGTGGTGAAAACAAATTTCAGAAATGTGTCAAAAAAAAAAGAATTGCACTTTTGTCTCAAGACTTGTGGCATTGTCATTTTTGGGGATTTACAGGTGGGGAATGGCTTTTTTTTTGCTTCCTCAACTTAATTTTTAATTATATCATGTTATTGAAGATGCAATGTTTTGCTCTCTTCTTTTTGCATTTTAGTAGAATGTTGCGGAACCCAAAATAAGATAATTCTGTAATTTTTATAATTATTTTTATGACATTTACCTATCATATTAATTTATATTATTGTTTGATAGATTGGGCATTTCTGAACATGGTAATACCAAATATGTCTATTTTTTGTTGTTTAATTTTCAATGGGACAAAAGGGGAGAATTTGAACTTTTGTGTTTTTTTTTTTTAATTTTTAATATTTTAAAAAACTTTTTTTACACTTTTTATTGTTTTTACTAGTCCCCTTAATGGACTTGAAGATGATGCGGGCAATTGCTTGTGCTGTACAGAGCATTACTTCAGAACTGCTCTACAAAACAGGAATGCTGATCTCCTGTGAATGCGGCACTCAGCCGGCATTCACAGGAACTATGTCATGGCAGCAACAAGGGTAATCAGCTGACCCCTGGCTTTCACGGCAACCCATCGGCTTTCCGTGATCGCATCACGGGGAAGCCGATGGGGCGAGGAATTGCATGCTCCATGCTCCCTGCTGGCGGATGTGTGTGTGTGTGTGTGTGTGTGTGCAAGTGTATAAGTATGGGTGTGTATTTAGCTACATATACACTCATAATAACCCCATAATACACACCTAAGTTGCTGTAGAATCTCACAATACTTCTGAGGCCTCCTTCACGTGTAGACATTAAAACACACACGTGTTTCATGGTCCATTATTACCATCTGTGCCTCATCTAGGTGTATGTGTGTGCCACCCATATGTCATCCATATGATACGTACAAGAATAAAATGCATTTAACAAATTACTGATTTTTATGTGCTAATGGTGTGCAAAGACAATGATGTGGCTTCAGGGGTGGGTCTGACAGAGACAGGGTGTGGCATCAGTTGAGTTATTACCACCGGTCTCTGCCAGACAGGAAAACTCTAGTCAGGGAGTGACCAGCTCCCCCTGAATCAGAAGGGAGCTGGTCACATGACAAAGTCTGGTATCCACGCAATGGTACAGAATGATGATGGAGTATATTACAAACTGCATTCTTCAGCCTAGATACACACAAATTAAAGAGAAAGCCAGGACATCCCCTTTAACATCTTCACCACAGTTGACATACCTATACATCATGATCGGATAGGGGTTCCCGATCAATGATGCATAGGTATGTCACGGTGAGCATGAGGGGCACAAGAGCTTTTCCTGCGTGATCGCTGCCCTTAACTCGGCATGGCTTATAGCCGAGCTCCAGCTGTCACAACCAGGGACAGTACCCATGCTGCTCCAGGTTGTTTAATGCCCTAAATGCTGTGATCAATAGTGATCACAGCATTTAGAGGCTGCGTACGGGAATATGCTCTCTTATCTATGCGATAGCGTCCCCAACAACATGATCAAGAGGACCCAATCTCTGTCAAGGCAACCTGAGATTGTAATGTTGACGTCGTGATGACCTCTGGGTCAGCCAGTCATAGCGAACCAGTCAGACCATGCCAGTGTCACTGTAGCAGTGACAGACATAATGTATTGGAATGCCCGCCTTCAGAGTAAAAAAAAATAATACTACATATAAAGACTAAGCAAAAACTTAAAAACATGTAAAAAAAATGTAAAATATTTTTCAAAAATTTGAAAATAAAGAGAAAAAAATGAAAAAAAATATACCAATAAAATGTATATTTATGTAACAACAAAAATGTACAATAGAGTAAATGCGTTTTGGATCTCAACATCCAGAACAACTCGATCTATAAAATGATCACACTAGTTAATCACTTCAGTGAACATCATAAAAAAACTTAGCAAAACTTTATTTTCTTCATACAGCTGACAAAAAAGTGGAATAAAATTGTACTGATCTGAGGAATAAAGTTGTCATTACTTTTATGATGCAGTGAAAAAAAAGGCCAAGCTTTTCCTGAATTGCTGTTTCATCTTGATTCTGCATCACAAAAAGTGGAATAGAAAGCGATCAAACAATATGAGGCTCAAAATGGTACCAATAAAAATTTACACTCATCCCTCAAAAACAAACCCTCACATGACTCTGTTGGCAGAAAAATAAAAAAAACTATAGACTTAAAAAGTGTATATATTTTTCATACAGCTGAGAAAAAAGTGGAATAAAACACAATCAAAAAGTCACATGTAAATAGAAATTGTATTACTAAAATTGTACTGATCTGTGGAATTAAACTGTCATTACTTTTATGATGCAGTGAACAAAAAAACAAAACTATTCATGAATTGCTGTTTCTTGTTGATTCTGTGTCACAAAAAGCAGGAAAAAAAGCACAAAATATTATGAGGCGCAAAATTGTACCAATGAAAATTCCCACTCATCCCTCAAAAACAAGCTCTGCAAATGTGACATGGCGTCCGCTATTGATTCAATCCAATTTTGTGTTCCGGAAGTCAGATAGTGCTTCTTCCCTTTCGAGCCCTGCCGTGCACCCAAACAGTAGTTTTTCACCACTTATCAGGTATCAGCATACTCAAGAGAAGTTGTACAACATTGTATGGTGTATTTCCCCCTGTTACGCTAGAAAAAAAAAGCTAAATTTGGGGCTCTATAAAATCTTTGTGGTAAAAGTAACATTTTCATAGTTTCCTTCCACATTGTTTTAGTTCCTGTGAGGCACCTGAAGGGTTAATAAATTTCTTGGATGTGGTTTGGAGCAGTTTGAGGGTGCACTTTTTAGAATTGTGTAACTTTTTCATATATTAAAGCTTATACGCATCTCAAAGTCACTTCAAATGTGATGTGGTCCATAAAAAAGGTTTTGGAAATGTTGTTTGAAATGAGAATTTGTTAATAAACTTTTAATCCTTCTAATTTGCAAAAAAACCTAAAACATTTAAAAAATAATGTTAATGTATAGTAGACATGTTATAAGTGTTACTTGTTAACTATTTTGTGTGACATAACTCTCTGGTTTAAGGGCATAACATTTCAAAGATTGAAAACTGCTAAATTTTCAAAAATGTTGCCAAATTTTGATATTTTTACAAACAAACCCCGAAAATATCATCCTAAATGTACAATTAAAATGAAGTATAATAGGCAATTAACAAACGGTCTTAAACTAATTGGGATTTGTTGAAGCGTTACAGAGTTATTAGCTCAAAAGTGACTAAAAAAATTGGAAGGTGTAAACAGGTGTAAATATGGTTAAGGGGTTAATGTAATCAGAACATTTCCAGATTATCAAGCATGCACAGACAGATATCTTTTTTAGTGTAAATCATGGATGACATTAACTTTAAAAATAAACATTTGCTCACCTGGATCTGTCACGTCTCCCCTAAACTCAAAACATCGGTCCATGGATCCGGTGCAATTCATCACTTTAACTTTTCTACATTCCTGCAAATTGCCGGTACAGCGGGCGGTTGGACATCTGAAACCATTTGGAGTTGGATCTTCAGCAGGAACTAAAAAGAAAAATGTAATCACTGTTAATAATAAATGTTTTCATTGAGTTATAACTTTAAATGTGTTGATAAAACATGAGCAAATCATTAAAAATTCGAATTTGCCAAGTTTGAAAAAAAATACTATTCGACTACATGAAAAGGAAAATTATAGTGTTGGCTCTCACAAAAAAACTCTGTAAATCAAAAATGTCCGTGGAGTCTTTGTTAGGAGTCTTGACACGGAAAATAGCCAGATATCCCTCCGGGAAGGACCTAGCCAAGAAGTGGCTCTTTTTAGGAGACCACCATAACCACGATATTAAGTGGTCCTTTTAGTCAATATCCAAATCTTGACGAGTTTAAAGATATCACAAGGGAAATACCAAGGCCAGGTATCCATCCACAGGCAGCTGTTTCGGGGATTGCCCCTTATCAGTGTGGAGTAGGATTCTGGCCAGGTGGGAGCAATGCCTAGTAGACCAACAAGACAAAACACTCACTGATCTCGGGGAGACCAGGCAGAGAAAACACTGCCGGCAGCCAGCGAAGGCAGTCAACACAGTGAAATCCTAGGTGCATTGCCCCCTGGGAAGTATGCAAATCAAAAAGGTCCGTGGAGCCTCTGTTAGGAGTCTCGACATGGAAAATAGCCAGATATCCCTCCGGGAAGGATCTAGCCAAGGAGTGGCTCTTTTTAGGAGACCACCATAACCACCATATTAAGTGGCCCTTTTAGTCAATATCCAACTCTTGACGAATTTTAAAAATAATCTGGGTGAAATGATGGAAGATGATGTGGAAAAAAGTTAATTTACCAAATGTCTTCTTCTCTACAGTGTTTGCAAAACGGAATCCCATGACAGCTGATATGGTCAGCAATTCTCCATTAAGCATTCCCAGTTTAATCCAACAGCACTGCTTCAAAATATTAAAACAGAAAAATCCCCGACCCTGGAAAGTCTACACTCCTGAGTACTGCAATAATTAAGTACTGTAATAGACTATTAATTCTAATATTTAAGGATTCCATAACAACAGGGTCTGTACCACAGAATGGGAACAGAACTAATGTAGGACCAATATTCAAAAATGTGACTAAAACTTAAAACTGGAAACAACAGACATGTAAGGTTCACCTCTACTGTGGGCAAAATCTTTGAAGGTTTTCTGAGATGTTGCCCTGGAGTATCTCAATATGAATACAGTTTTGACCCAACTTCAGCATGGGTTTATGAATGACCAGTCTTGATGAACCAATCTAATTAGTTTCTATGATGAGATATGCCTGTCCCTTTAATGCATGGTGATCCCACATTTCTTTCCTGTATATGTCAGCTGATCTGATCAGCCAACACGTGCAGCTAATAGGCACAGGTGGATTGAAGATCCAACCACACGTGTTAACTAGATAGATTGCGCTGATAAACTCTGACAGCGCTATTTAACATGCGCCAATGGAAGGTACACCTGTCACAGCAGGGGATAAAAGCTATACCAACCGTATAGGACAACACAAAGGAAAGGGCAAAGGAATGTCCTATTACCCCTGCAACAACCTGAAGCTCACCCTCACTGACCTCACAGACCCTATACTGGTTTCGCACCTGTTGCCAAGCTGAAATACCTGGGGCCCTGTTCACCCAGGCAAATGGGCCCTAAGTAAGGATGAAGGTTGTGAGCTCTTTGCTAACACCACTATCACTAAAGGAAGACACAAGGGAACAATACAGGGGAAACACAACTGCAATCATTAGAGCCCTGGTATAGTAAATAGCAATGACAACACTTATCTGACTTGCAGCAACCAAAGAAGTCTGAAACAGCAGAAAATGACCTCTCCAAAGCTCAGTCATGAAACAACTATAAGTCACACCCAAATATCACCAGGATGAGGTTTATAAAGGAAGTCAGAGGCTGACAACTGGGAGACGAAATTGACAGTTTCCCATAGTCCTAAAGTCTGCTGATGCAGAAACCGGGAACTGCCAGATAACAAAACATGCTGCCAATTTCTGGCATTTTCTAACACTTGCTTCCACTGGATTGTCAGCCGGTGTCGACACATCTGTGACAACACCATTCACGATATCAGGGTGGAGATTGGTTGTTATGATAGCCAGGAGTCAGTCATGTCACTGTTTTAATGTAGTTCCTGTGAACGCCGCCTGAGATCAGTATTTCTGCTGGGCAGAGTGGTGCTGATGCGGAAGCACCGCTCTGAACAGCAAAAGCAATCGGACTGTCAGTTTAAGTACACTAGGGGGACTAATAAAATCAATAAAAACTGTAAAATAAAGTTTTGAGAAATTAAAAAAACTTAAGTTCAAATCATCCCCTTTTGTCCCATTAAAAATAAAACAATTCTGAAAAAAAAACATATTTGTTTTCTCCGCATTCAGAAGTGCCCAATCTATCAAAATATAAACTAAATTTATCTCATTGGTAAAGGGCATAACGAGAAAAAAATAAAAACTCCAGAATTCTGATTTTTCTGTCACCACAATATTTTGATAGAATGAAATAAGATGCAGTCAAAAAATCGTAACCGCCAAAAAATGGTAAAACCAAAAATGGCAGCTCAATATGCAAATAATAAGACATTATTTATTTAGCCCCAGATCCAGAAAAATGAGAATTATTTGGGAGTCGGAAAATGGTGAAAAAAGTGCAATTCTGTTTTTTTTGTGAACATAGTTGTAGAAAAAGACATGGATCACACATCCAAAAATCATAAGTTGATCTAATGCCGCTAGGCATAAATTTATGCACCTTTATTTGTCAAATCTCAGATTTTTTTTTCTACCACAAATAGAAACTATAAATGTTTGGTATCTACAAACTCGTACTGACCTGGGGAATCATATTGCCAGGTTTTTTTTGGCATATAGTGAATAATTGTGGAGTTGCACTATTTTGCAATTCACTGCACTTGGAGTTTTTTTACCATTTTCCAGTAGAATAAATATAACATACTAAGGACATCAAGTAGCAAGATAGGCAGGCACTCACCGATCGGTGGAATTGTCAACGATTTTATTCTTCAGGCATATAGGGGAGGGATAAGGATGGAATGGACTCGGACAACGGCGGCCATTTCAAGCCTGTTACTGGCGCTTCAACGGACCCATTGAAGCGCCAGTAACAGGCTCGAAATGCCAACCGTCGAGAGAGCAAAAATCACATCGTAATTTGCCATCAAGGTACTTACAAGTAACCAGATTAAACCTCCATCCACCTCCACGCCTCCTATACCAAGGAAATGTGTCATCTTTAACTTTATGCCTCATTTCATCTTCAACTTGTTTAACTGTTCGCAATACCAGTAATGTTGAGCAGGGTGCCGAAACATTTGCATACCACTGCAACTCTGGCGTTTTGGTCATCGGTTATGCCACAATAAGTATTACCAGTGTCTCACTTACGTCCATATCCATCTATATTGCATAAATTCCCAGCGCAGCAATTTACAGAAAATCGATATTTGAGATTTTCCGTTACTGCTGACCCTTTGGCTCCACACAAAGTTTCATTGGCACAAGATTTCATTATTGACTTGTACATAATTCCATCTACAAAAGAAGTAAATAAACATTGGAAAACCAGTAATGAAATGGTAAAACTGCAATTTTGGTAAAAAGATTTGACGTGCACTCACTGTTGTAAGAGTATTGGCAAGCGGTCATACATCGATCTCCAAGGCATTCGGTCTCAGACACATTACACGTTGTAGAGTTGCGAGAGAAGCCGGAATAACATTTATTTGATAAAACTGGAAGATAGAAGTGACAATCCAGTGATTTTATATGAATACAGTGAAGAAAAAGCATTCGAGGGACATGGTCAATATTGTGATTGTTATTAGAGCCATGTTTTTCATAACCATACCCAAGGAGTCCTAGACATTGGTCATTGCCAACACTACTACCCTTCATTAGACAGTGGCTTGAGTTCTTGACTCAAATATTTTCATGACGAGCCCCTCATTTATCTTTACTGCTTTTTTTTGGTAACTATGAGTCGTTAGAAATTAGGAATTAGATTATTAATTTGGGAATGTAACTTAACGTTTACTTTTTTCCTAAAGCAATTAACCCCTTCACCCCCAGACAATTTGCGTTTTTCGTTTTCTTTTGCTCCACTTTTTCCAAGAGCCGTAACGGAATATTGGTATATGAGGGCTTGTTTTTTGCAGGAAGAGTTGCGCTTTTAAATTAATCCATACGTTTTAAAAAAATAGTGTACTGGAAAATTACAAAAAATTCCAAGTGCGGAAAAATTGCAAAAAAAGTGTGATGGCATGATTATTTTTGGGATATTTTATTCACCATGTTCACTATATGGTAAATCTGATGTGTCGGTGTGATGCCTCACGTCTGTACAAGTTCGTAGACATGAAAGTTGTATAGATTTTCTTTTATCTAAGGGGTTAAAAAAAAATTGAAATTTGTCCAAAAAAGTGGTTAACTGCGCCATTTTCTGTGACCCATAGCGTTCTCATTTTTAATCATATGGGGCCAAGTGATGGCTTATTTTTTGCATCTCAAGCTGACATTTTTAATGGTACAATTTTGAACAGATACTACATTTTGGTCACCTGTTATTGCATTTTGCGCAAAATTTGTGGCGACCAAAAAATTTAATTTTGCATTTGTAATTTTTTTGTTGTTTACTGACTAGATTATTTGATGTTATATTTTGATAGATTGGAGATTTCTGAATGCAATGATACCAAATATGTGTATATTTTTATTTTTTTAACCCTTTAATTTTCAATGGGGCAAAATGTGGGTGATTTGAACTTTTAGGTTTTATTTTTTTAATTTTTTAAAACTTTTTTCCACTTTTATTTTAATAGTCCCCCTAGGGGACTATAAGGATCAGCAGTCTGAAAGCTCATTATTTTCTATTGATCACAGCTGCACATTTGAGATCACCAGAAATGCCCACTTCTTGGTACAGGCAGCATTCAGCTGGGTGAAACAGGAAGTGAGTCATGTGAGTCATCACATGACTCTGTGCTACCATGGCAACCATTGGTCAGAGGGATCACATTACGGCGCTGCCGATGGAGCCGGATGAGTAAAGATTTACTATGACGGGCACTTAAATCCGTCTGTCACATTTTGACAGCGCAATTTAAGAACTTAATAGGCGCAAGTGGATCACAGATCCACCTGTGCTTTGGAGGCACATATGTCAGCTTTCAACGTGGATTGCTGCCGGCTGCCCGTAGCAACCACAGGTGATTATACCTATATGACGTAGGACATAATGTTATGGCCTGCAGTCATTAAGGGGTTCATTCAATTAGGTTCCATTTCTAATCATTTTTTTTCAAAATTACATGTTCTGTAGTATACAAATTTACAAGTATACTTTCTGCACTAATTATGTAAAGTGATGGCCATATGTTTGTTGAACCATGTATGAGCAGGCAAATGGTTTTAAAGAAAATTTTCAGCCTAGAGTGTAGAAGAAAGAAGAAAATGCAAATGATAGGGAAAGGACAAATGAAGAAGTAGTGACAACCAGACAGTTCACTGCGAGTGTAGAAGACAGAAAAGAATGTACACGATGTAGAAAAAACAAATGAATAGGTAGTGACAACTAGACAGTCCACTGCGAATGAAGAAGACCTAAGAGAATGCGTACGATGGAGAAAGGAGGATAGAAGAGGTGGTGATAACCAGTCCACTGCAAGTGTAAAAGACTGAAAAGAATATGCATGATGGGGAAAGGATAAAAGAAAAGTTATTGACAACCAGACAGTCCACTGTGACTGTAGAAGACCTAAGAGAATGCGTACTATGGAGAAATGACAAAAGAAGAGGTAGTAACAACCAGACAGTCCACTGTTAGTGTAGAACACTGACAAGAATACTGCCACGCTCTCCGCTCCCCAGTCACCGGATTCCGTCCGTCCCAGGGCTCCGGGCCCCCGATCCCGGCGCCCGACAGCTTCCCTGGACCTGGCCGGCTCCCCTGCGTCCTCCTCGCAGCCTCCTTTCCTGGCTTCTGGCACCCGGGCGGCGCGCATGCGCATTAGGGCGCGCGCGCGGTCACTGACCCTTTCTTAAAGGGCCAGCGTCCATTAACAGGAAATGAGGTTGCACAGGTACAGGGTATATAGGGGGTCATTGTCCAAGGGGGCGGGGCCTGATCTTCGTGTTCCCTGAGCTAGGAGTCAGGTCTCTTGGTGTTTATGTGCCTGTACTCACCTATCTGTCTTTGTAGAGCCGTACCTGCCTCGCCATCCAGTCTGCCGTGTCCTGATCCCCGCACGCTGTCCGTCTGCCATCTGACAGTCCGTACCATCCCGGATCCCTGCGGTGACCCGTCATCTTGCTCCAGAGGTTCCGGACCCCGCCTGATATCACCTCGGCCTCCGAACCTGAGCTACGTCACCAAGACCACCTTCTGTGACTCCGTGGTCCCTGGGACTCCTCCGCTGCCTTCACTTGCACGGACTGTTCTACTGCCCATCAGTGCTTCAGCTGCCGGACTCCCTACCACCATCTCAGAGAGTTCGGTCCAGTGGATCCACCTCCTGGGTCTGCCCGACCGCCCGGCCGTGACAGTAAGATCAGGCCATGGATCCCGCTGCAGCACTAATGGCTCTGCAAGAGGAACTCCAACGCCAGCGTGAAGTCCAGACCCGCATGCTGCAATTCATGACCTCCGTGGACACCCGCCTGTACACATTACAAGCATCAATGACGCCTGCGGCACCCAGGTCCCCCGCCAGGCAAGCCATGGCCCCCGCACCAGTGGCAACCTCGTCAGATGCTTCCCGACTCCGTTTGGCGTCACCTCCTCGTTATGCTGGAGATCCCAAGACCTGCAGGGGCTTCATAAATCAATGTTCCCTTCATTTCACGCAGCTGCCACATCTGTTCGCCTCCGACCAAGCCAAGGTCGCCTTTATAATGTCCCACCTAGAGGGCGAGGCGCTGGCGTGGATGAACCCCTTGTGGGAGAAGGAGGACCCCATGACCAAGGATCTTCAACAGTTCCTGCAGGCATTCCGCAGCACCTTTGACGAGCCGGGACGCGCTTCTGCCTCTGCTTCATCACTCCTCCGCCTACGTCAAGGAACACTGACGGTGGGCCAATACGCCATCCGTTTTCGCACTTTGGCTTCAGAACTCGGGTGGAATAATGAGGCCCTAACAGCCGCCTTCTGGGAGGGACTCTCGAGTCGCATCAAGGATGAGTTGGCGGGTCGGGACGTGCCCTCCACCCTAGATGCCCTGATTGCCCTAGCAACTCGTGTGGACATACGTTTTCAGGAGCGCTCCAAAGAGCTATCTCGTGAGAGACGCCCGTTACGGCATTCATCTCCTCCTCAGAAGCCCTCCGTACCTCAGTCATCAACAGCTGGGAGTCCCGTCCACGAGCCCATGCAGATTGACCGAGTGCGTCAGTCTGCACAACGTAGAGCAGAGCGGCTTGCCCAGGGTCTCTGCTTTTACTGCGGTGAGGGCACACACCTCCTCCGTTCCTGTCCGGAAAGGCCGGGAAACTCCAAAGCCTAGGGTTGGTAGGAGAGGCCACCCTAGGTGCTGGGACTCTCTCTGATCCGGTCACATGGACCGTGCAAGTGACAACGGGAGAGACGCGGTTCACGGCTGAGGCCTATCTTGATTCCGGGGCAGCAGGCAATTTCATCCAGCAAGCCACCGTGGACAAATACCAGGTGCCTGTTATCCCACTCAACAAGCCCCTGGTGATTGCCTCTGTGGATGGGAGACCCCTTTCTGACACCATCTCCTGGACCACCAGGCCGGTTGAACTGCGCATCGGTGCTCTTTACACCGAGAACATCGCCTTCTACGTCCTTCCGCACATGTCCCATCAGATCCTGCTGGGCCTTCCATGGTTACGGACTCACGAACCATCAGTCAGCTGGGGCACTGGCGAAATCACCCGCTGGGGTGCTTCGTGTCATGAGAGATGCCTAAAATCCACACAACCCATCCGACGACCTCCGGTTCCTGAGAACCTACCGGGGCTGCCCTCGGCTTATTGGTCCTTTGCTGATGTCTTTGATAAAAAAGAATCCGAGGTACTGCCGCCACATCGCCCCTACGATTGTGCCATCGACCTGCTCCCTGGAACAACGCCACCACGAGGACGGATATATCCTTTATCTCCAGCCGAAACAAGGGCTATGTCGACTTACATCTCAGAGAGCCTGGCTAGGGGATTCATTCGGAGATCCTCCTCTCCTGCTGGAGCAGGTTTCTTCTTTGTCAAGAAAAAAGAGGGCGATTTACGTCCCTGCATCGACTACCGGGGTCTGAATCAGATCACTGTTAAGAACAAGTACCCTCTGCCGCTCATCCCCGAATTGTTTGACCGGCTTAGAGGAGCTCGTCTGTTCACCAAGCTGGATCTTCGGGGTGCTTACAATCTGGTGCGCATCCGCTCTGGTGACGAATGGAAGACCGCGTTTAATACGCGCGATGGACATTATGAGTACTGCGTGATGCCCTTCGGCCTGTGTAACGCCCCTGCCGTCTTCCAAGAACTGGTGAACGACGTGTTCCGAGACCTCCTCTACACCTGTGTGGTAGTATATCTAGATGACATCCTTGTCTTCTCTCCGGACCTCCCAACCCACAGAGAGCACGTACAGCTGGTTCTACGACGACTAAGAGAGAACCGTCTGTACGCAAAGTATGAGAAGTGTGTCTTTGAGCAGTCTTCTCTCCCCTTTCTGGGGTACATCATCTCTGAGACTGGACTGCAGATGGATCCCAAGAAGGTCTCCGCCATTCTCAACTGGCCTCCCCCTTCTGGACTGAAGGCAATCCAACGCTTCCTGGGATTCGCCAACTACTACCGCCAATTCGTCCCTCACTTCTCTGCTCTGACTGCTCCACTTTCCGCTTTGACTAAGAAAGAGGCAAATCCAAAGGACTGGTCGCCTGCGGCCGACGCCGCGTTTGGCTCTTTGAAGCGGGCTTTTGCTTCCTCGCCTGTACTTCACCGTCCGGAGTTGAACCGCCAGTTCACCTTGGAGGTGGATGCCTCCTCCTCAGGAGCCGGAGCAGTGCTCATGCAGAAGTCCTCCTCCGGGAAGATGGTGACTTGCGGATTCTTCTCCAAGGGCTTCTCAGCGCCTGAACGCAACTATACCATCGGGGACCGAGAGCTCTTGGCAGTCAAACTGGCACTGGAGGAATGGCGCTACCTCCTGGAAGGTGCAGTGTATCCCGTGATCATCTACACGGACCACAAGAACCTAGAATACCTGCGGTCCGCTCAGCGACTGAACCCACGGCAAGCCAGGTGGTCCTTATTCTTTGCCAGGTTCGACTTTCAGCTTCACTTCCGACCCGCGGACAAGAATGTACGCGCTGATGCCTTGTCCAGGTCTTTCATGCCCATGGAGCAGGAGGAAGAGACTACCCAACCCATCATCTGTCCTAGCAACATCATTCCGGTGGCCCCTGTTACCCTAGCCCAGATACCGCCCGGGAAGACCTATGTCTCCGATACCGACAGGCAAAAAGTGTTACACTGGGGTCATGCCTCAAAAACAGCCGGGCATGCTGGTCAGAAGAGAACATGGGGTGCGATTGTACGCCATTACTGGTGGCCATCCCTTCGCACGGACGTCGCTGCTTTTGTCTCTGCCTGCTCCTCCTGTGCCAGGAACAAGACGCCCAAACACTTGCCCCATGGCCGTCTTCTGCCTTTACCGATACCCTCAGTCCCGTGGCAACACATAGCAATGGACTTTATTACGGACTTGCCATTATCCTCCGGGCACACAGTCATATGGGTCGTGGTTGATCGATTCTCCAAAATGGCCCACTTCGTTCCTATGGCCGGACTGCCCTCTGCTCAGGAACTCGCGGAAGCCTATATACATCACATCTTCCGCTTGCATGGCTTTCCATCCCACATAGTGTCCGACAGAGGAACTCAGTTCACCTCCCGCTTCTGGAGGGCTCTATGCAAACATCTGGGAGTGACTCTGGACTTTTCTTCTTCTTACCATCCTCAGTCTAACGGCCAAGTGGAGAGGGTCAATCAAATCGTGACCTCATACCTACGTCACTATGTCAACGCCCATCACGACGACTGGTCCTCGCTTCTGCCTTGGGCTGAATTCTCCCATAACCACCACGTCAGTGAGTCATCCTCCGAATCTCCCTTCCATGTTGTTTACGGACTCCAGCCCGCCGTCCCATTGCCTATATCCCCTTCATCGGATGTCCCGGCTGCTGATACTGCAGTTCGTGACTTTGCTACCATTTGGGACTCTGTCAAAGCGTCCCTTGGGCGCGCTTCCCAGCGGATGAAGAAACACGCTGACAAGAGACGTCTGGATCCTCCGTGTTTCTCTCCTGGTGACCTGGTCTGGCTTGCTTCCCAGTACATCCGGTTGAAGATTCCATCCTACAAGCTGGGTCCTCGCTACATCGGGCCGTTTAAGGTCCTCAGCAAGATCAATGAGGTATCCTACAAGCTACAGCTCCCGGCCACGATGAGGATACCCAACTCCTTCCACGTCTCTCTGCTCAAGCCGGTTGTCCTTGGTCCCTTCTCCGCTGCTGCCAGTCCGGCCCCTCCTCCTATTGCCGATGATGACATCTATGCGGTAAGGGATATCGTGGCCATGAAGACCGTACGAGGTCGACAGTTCTTCCTGGTGGACTGGGAAGGGTATGGTCCTGAGGATAGGTCTTGGGAACCCAGGGAGAACGTGGGCACTCCTCTTATCCGTGCCTTCATGTCCCGGTTGCGGGGAGGGGGGCGTGGGGGGGGGGGGTACTGTCACGCTCCCCGGGTCCTCACCCCCGTTCCCCGGCTCACCTGCCACGCTCTCCGCTCCCCAGTCACCGGATTCCGTCCGTCCCAGGGCTCCGGGCCCCCGATCCCGGCGCCCGACAGCTTCCCTGGACCTGGCCGGCTCCCCTGCGTCCTCCTCGCAGCCTCCTTCCCTGGCTTCTGGCACCCGGGCGGCGCGCATGCGCATTAGGGCGCGCGCGCGGTCACTGACCCTTTCTTAAAGGGCCAGCGTCCATTAACAGGAAATGAGGTTGCACAGGTACAGGGTATATAGGGGGTCATTGTCCAAGGGGGCGGGGCCTGATCTTCGTGTTCCCTGAGCTAGGAGTCAGGTCTCTTGGTGTTTATGTGCCTGTACTCACCTATCTGTCTTTGTAGAGCCGTACCTGCCTCGCCATCCAGTCTGCCGTGTCCTGATCCCCGCACGCTGTCCGTCTGCCATCTGACAGTCCGTACCATCCCGGATCCCTGCGGTGACCCGTCATCTTGCTCCAGAGGTTCCGGACCCCGCCTGATATCACCTCGGCCTCCGAACCTGAGCTACGTCACCAAGACCACCTTCTGTGACTCCGTGGTCCCTGGGACTCCTCCGCTGCCTTCACTTGCACGGACTGTTCTACTGCCCATCAGTGCTTCAGCTGCCGGACTCCCTACCACCATCTCAGAGAGTTCGGTCCAGTGGATCCACCTCCTGGGTCTGCCCGACCGCCCGGCCGTGACAAATACACATGATGAGTAAAGGACAAAAGAAGAGGTGGTGACAACCAGACAGTCTACTGAAGGCTGAAAAGGATGTGTGCAATGGGGAAAGGTCAAAAGAAGAGGTAGGGACAAATAGACAGTCCACTACGAGTGTAGAAGACCAAAAGGAATGCACACAATGGAGAAAGGTCAAAAGAAGAGGTGGTGAAGACCAGACAGTCCACTGCGAGTGTAGAAGACCGAAAAGAATGTGCATGATACTGAAAGGACAAAATAAAAGGCTGTGACAACCAGACAGTCCACTGTGAGTGTAGAAGACCGAAAAGAATGCGTACAATTGAGAAAGGATAAAAGAACAGGTGATGACAACCAGACAATCCACTGTGAGTGTAGAAGACCAAAGACAATGTAAAACATGGAGAAAGGACAAAAGAAGAGATGATGGCAACCAGATAGTCCACTGTGAGTGTAGAAGACCAAAGACAATGCATATTATGGAGAAAGGACAAAAGAAGAGATGGTGACAACCAGATAGTCCACTGCGAGTGTAGAAGACCAAATAGAATGTGTAAGATGGAAAAAGGACAAAAGAAGTAGTGACAACCAGACAGTCCACTGCGAGTGTAGAAGACCAAAGAGAATGTGTAAGATGGAAAAAGGACAAAAAAAGTAGTGACAACTAGACAGTCCACTGCGAGTGTAGTAGACCAAAGACAATGCATATCATGGAGAAAGGACAAAAGAAGAGATGGTGACAACCAGATAGTCCACTGCGAGTGTAGAGGACCAAAGAGAATGTGTAAGATGGAAAAAGGACAAAAGAAGTAGTGACAACCAGAAAGTCCACTGTTAATGTAGAAGAATGAAAAAACATATGTATGATAGAAAAAGGACATAAGAAGAGGTGGTGACAACTAGACAGTCCACTGCGAGTGTAGAAGACAAAAAAGAATGCATACCATGAAGAAAGGACAAAAGAGGAAGGGGTGAAAACCAGACAGTCCACTGCAAGTGTAGAGGACCAAAAAGATGGCATAATAACAGAAGAAAAGGCTGTGACAACCACATAGTCCACTGCAGCAGCACAGGGACAGAGTAGAACTAAAATTTGAATTAGTTTCCTTTTTCTTTACTTACATCTTGTTTTTATCATGGTCTGAAGTCAGGAGAGATCCCAAAACATAATAAGGAACATTAAATTGGCAGAGAATAATTTGGCTGTGAATTGAATTTTTCTAAAAAATACGCTTGGTTTGGTGAATTTTGTTCTGGCCAGATTTGCTTGTGTCTACATGTAATCTTTTTGAACTAACAAAATAAAGGTAACAATTAACACTTTAAAACCACCAATAGACCCTTGAGAGATGGGTCCTTATAAAACTCTTACTAGGCAGCATGAAAGTTTGGGATCATTTTAAGGGATATATTTCCAAAAAAGTGTTTTTCCCGCTCCAAAAATGCTGTAATTTTGTAATTACTAGAACAGATCTATTTGTTCACGAATATTCAATCTTAAATGTGAATACACCAGCGAATAAAGTTTTCTAACACTTTTTAGTGCATTATATGTAAATGGACTATAATTTTACCTGCGCCAACAAGAGCAGAGATCAAGCAAACGAAAATGACCAGGTTCTTCATTGTGGATGATGGACGTCTTCTCGGATTCTCTTCTGCTCATCCTGTTGTCTTGTATACGGGGATCATATAAATACTCTCAGAAAGGAAAATAATCTACTGTACCATGGAATAGATAAAATCTCTTATATAACACAACATGGGATACCACACATTACAAGTTGCTCTGCCAGATTATTCTTCTTTCAGCAAAATTTAAGGTACACCAACTGCCTCAGGAACAATAAGACAAACAACAAGGTAATCATTGATGGCCATCGGAACATCTTGCCACAAAATAAGCACTTGTTTCAACATTTTTGTGCAATATTTAATAAACTTAAAGCTCAATTTATATTTACATTTTCTGAGTAATATTGTGTGTATTCATATTACTGTACTTTTCGGATTATAAGACACACTTTTCCTCCCAAAATGTTTTGGAGGAAAGTGAGTAGTGCATTATATAATCTTCATCTAGCTTACCGGTGGGTGGTGGAGAGGGGTAGTTGGAGACATGGACAATGCTGTGGCAGCTGTACAGGGTCTGCTGTGGCTGTGTAAGATCTGCGGCAGCTGTGCACGGGCTGCGACAGCTGTGCAGGGTCTGTGGCAGCTTTGCACGGGCTGCGGCGGCTGGGCTGGGTCTGCGGTGGCTTTGCAGGGTCTGCAGTGGCTGTGTAGTGTCTGTGGCGGCTGTGCTGGGTCTGGTGGCTGTGTAGGGTCTGCGGTGGCTGTGAAGGGTCTGCGGCAGCCGTACAGGGTCTGCAGTGTCTCTGCAGGGTCTGCGGCTGCTGTGCTTGGTCTGTGGTGGCTGTGCTGGGTCTGCGGTGGCTGTGCAGGGTCTGCAGTGGCTGTGTAGGGTCTGCGGCTGCTGTGCTGGGTATGTGGTGGCTGTGCAGGGTCTGCAGTGGCTGTGTAGGGTCTGCGGCTGCTGTGCTGGGTATGTGGTGGCTGTGCAGGGTCTGCAGTGGCTGTGAAGGGTCTGCAGCAGCTGTTCACAGGCTCCAGTGGCTGTGCACAGGCTGCTACGGCTGTGCAGGTTCTGCAGCAGCTGTGCAAGGGCTGCGGCGGCTGGGCTGGGTCTGCAGTGGCTTTGCAGGGTCAGCAGTGGCTGTGTAGGGTCTGTGGTGGCTGTGCTGGGTCTGCGGTAGCTGTGAAGGGTCTGCGGAAGCCGTACAGGGTCTGCAGTGGCTTTGCAGGGTCTGCAGAAGCTGTGCAGAGTCTGCGGCAGCTGTTCACAGGTTGCTGCGGCTGCGCTGGCTCTGCGGTGGCTGTGAAGGGTTTGCGGCAGCCGTACAGGGTCTGCAGTGGCTTTGCAGGGTCTGCAGCAGCTGTTCATGGGTTGCAGCGGGTGGGCTGGGGCTGCGGCAGCTATTCAGGGTCGGTAGTGGCGGCTGGGGCTGCGGGCAGTGTTGGCTTTAAGCAATGGCACCCAGAATTGGTGCATAGGCAGATGGAGCTCTTGGCTCAAGATCTTATCTGCGCACGCGCTGTCTCTGGCCCATTGAATTCCCAGAAGCGGGACTGAATTTATGACAGTGATCACCAAATGTACAATATTTCACAAAATTGTACATACCCCACACATTTTTGGAAATATTTTACTATATCTTTTCATGGGAAAACACTGAAAACATGAGATTTTGATACAATGTACAGTGTCAGTGTGAAGTTTGTATAACAGTGTAAATTTGGTGCCCTCTAAATAACTCAGCACACAGCCATTAATGTCTAAACTGCTGGCAACATAACTGAGTACACCCCTAAGTGAAAATGGCCAAATTGTGCCTAGTTAGCCCTTTTACCTCCGAGGTGTCATGTGTTACAAGGTCTCTGGTGTAAATGGGAAGCATTTGATGTTATTGCTCGCACTCTCCGATACTCATCACTGGAAGTTCAACATGGCTCCTCATGGCAAATAATTCTCTGAAGATCTGAAAAAAAAGAATCATTGCTCTACATTAAGAGTTACTAGGTTATATAAATATTGCCAAAATCCTGAAACTTAGCTGCAGAACTGTGACCAAGAGCATACAGCAGTTTAACAAGACAAGTGCCACACTCAACAGGTCTCAACATGGTGAACCAAAGAAGTTGAGAGCATGTCCTTAGCGTCATATTCAGAGGTTCTCAAAATATATGTATGAGTGCTGCCAGCATTGCTGCAGAGGTTAAAGTGGTGCTGGCAGCCTGTCAGTGCTCAGACCGTTCTCTACACACTATATGAAATTGGTCTACAGTATATAGCTTTCATTCTAGAAAGAAGGCTCTTCTAAAGATGATACACAAGAAAGTCGCAAACAGTTTGCTGAATTACTGCAATCATGTCCTGTGTTCTGAAGAGAACAAGATAATCTTATTTCGTTCAGATGGCGCTAAGCGTGTGTAGTGGCAACCAGGTAAGTAGTACAAAGAAAATGTGTTTTGCCTACAGTCAAGCATGGTGGTGGGAGTGTAGTGGTTTGGGCTGCATCAGTGCTGCTGGCTGTGGGGAGCTACAGTTCATGGAAGGAACCTTGAATGCCAACATGCAGTGTGCCACATTGAAACAGAGCAAGATCCCCTTCCTTCGTAAACTGGGCGGCAGGGAAGGATTCCAACATGATAACACACCACCTAGATGATCACTGTCTTGTTTAAGAAACTAAGGGTAAAGCGGGCTTTACACGCTGCGATCTCGCTAGCGAGATGGCAAGCAATCGTACCCGCCCCCGTCGTTTGTGCGACACGGGCATATCGCTGCCCGTCGCACACAACCTCGTCACATGCACTTACCTATCCTGCGATGTTGCTCTGGCTGGTGACCCACCTCCTTCCTAAGGGGGTGGGTCGTGCGGCATCACAGCGATGTCACATGGCAGTTTGGCCAATAGAAGCGGAGGGGCGGAGATGAGCGGGACGTAACATCCCTCCCACCTCCTTCCTTCCGCATTGGCGGTGGAGGCAGGTAAGTAGATGTTCCTTGCTCCTGCGGTGTCACACATAGCAATGTATGCTGCTGCAGGAATGAGGAACAACATCGCTAATGAGAGGAAAACGATTTTTTTGTTTTAGGACAACCTCTCCGCAGCAAACGATTTTGCCCGCTTTTGTGATCGTTTAAGGTCGCACATAAGTGTTACACGCTACGATATCGTTAATGACGCCGGATGTGCGTCACAAACAACGTGACCTCGACGATAAATCATTAACGATATCGCATCATGTAAAGCCCCCTTAAAGGTGTTGGACTGGCCAAACATGTCTCCAGACCTTAACCCTATTTAGCAACTAGATAGCATTGGCAAATAGAAGGTGAGTAAGCGTCCATGCAATATTCATGCTGGCCAGCCTAAGGCACCTCTGTGCAATAATCATGCTGTCTAATCAGCATCTTGACATGCCATATCTGTGAGGTGGATGGATTATCTCTGCAAAGGAGAAATGATCACTAACATAGATTTAGATTAATTTGTGAGCAATATTTGGGCGAAAATGCCTTTTATGTAAATAGCATAAGTACTAGATCAGGTCACGAAAAATAGGAGCAAAAGCATTGCATTTATATTTTTTTTCAGTGTATAAACCTTACAATTTTAGAAATGACCTGCAACATATGGCTGCCCCAATGAATGGTTTATTCATCATAATATTCTATATAATTTTTGACTCAAAAAGATAATTAATTTATTCTTTAATAATGCTTCTGCTTTAAATCTGTAATGGCAAAGGGGACGTCTGCAGAAGTCAATTAAAGGGGTTGTCTACTACTTAGACAACCCTTACTCATGCCCCTTGTTTGCCCCTTGTTTGCACCTCCGATGCAGCCGTGTTTCCAGCAATGTCTGAAGTCTTTTTCTTGGGGCCCATGTGACATTGTTATGACACACAGGCCCTGCAACCAATCAGTGCTGATTTCCTTGTCCCCGCCTTTGAAAATGTGAGCAGGAAATCATCACAGTGATGACATGCTGCTCAAATGTCCGAAGGTGCGAAGGCGGGAGAGACAGACGTTGAGCAAGGATTGGTAGCGGCCTTGTGTTTCATAACAATGTCACTTAGACCTCAGGATTGAGGCTCAAGACATCGCTGGAACCAAAGGTGAGTATTGGCTTATTTGTTTTTACAGGGGGGAACAAGGGAAATGAGCAGGGGTTGTCCAAGTCCTTTACAACCAGAAAGGTCATCAAAATTCATAAAATCTGCAAAATCTGAAGAATGTTTGATTTCCTTTGGATGAATCACCTAAAACAGCTGTTGCGATGTTACAGGCATTCTCGGGGACCATGTGACATTGTTATGACACACAGGCCCCGCGACCAATCAATGCTGATTTCCTTGTCCGCATCTTTGAATATTTGAGCAGGAAGTCATCACAGTGCTGACATCCTGCTGAAATGTCCAAAGGTGGGGGAGACAGCTGCCGAGCACTGATTGGTTGTGGGGCTTGCGTGTCATAACAATGTCCCTTGGACCCCAAGAATGTAGCTTTAGGCATTGCTGGAACTGCTTCAACACCAAAGGTGAGTATTGGTTTATTTGATTTTATGGGGGCAAACAAGGGGAATGAGTAGGGGTTATCCTAGTAGTGGACGACCTCTTTAAAACCAGAAATTTCACCAAAATTCGTAAAATTTGCAAAATCTGAAAAATGTTTAATTTATTTTGAATGAATAACCTGAAATGGCTGTTGCGATGTTATAGGTGAAATAAGAGAGAGAAGAACAGTCACATGACTTTGTTGTGGCCGCATGGGCTTCTCCATATTGCCTTGCGGGCAACCAACACATCACAACCAAGTTGGAGGAACAATAAGTGTAGGATCATTGATGAATAGTAATGAGTGAATCTGATTTTGCTTAAATTTGTTTAAGAAATTTGATTCCCATTAAAATTATTTGATGGGAATCACCTTATTGTGCTTTGGGGTCTTTCTCATCCTTTAATCCTAATAATCACCAAGGAAAAAAAAAACACTTAAAATATCCTCGCAGCTCAGCTGTTCTGACACCCAAGCCTGTGATCAGGTCCTTGGCTAAGTTCTGGTGAACTTTGTATGGGTGATAATTTATTTTCACCAGAAAACCCCTATACCGTGTTTCCCCGAAAATAAGGCTTAGTAGGAGTTTTTGGCAAGTCCTAAATTTAAGTCCTCCCCTAATATTAAGTCCTAGTCGCGGTTCAAAAATAAAGTGTCCATGCAGCTAAAAAGTTAAAGAATTCTGCAGGACACTTCATTATAGAAAGCAGACACTCCCCAAAAGAAAGAAGAGAGAAGACCCCACAATCACACTCACCAGCGACCGGGAGCAATGGAATGTATCAAGGACCTGCAGCGGAAAAGACACCCACACACATTAAATCACACACACATGAGATCGCACACACGCACAGACACAATCACACATCAGATTGCACACACACACTCACCGCATCCAGCGATATCGATTGCTCCGTGACAGTATGCGGTAAGGACATGGGAAGCTCTGCAGTGGAGTTCCAGGAGCTTCAAGTGGAAAGCATGGAGGATCCAGCAGTGAAATTCATCATAGAGACAAGAGAGCAGAGAGTCTCCTGCAGGCTAGAAGCAAGTGGTATCACTGGATGCGATGAGTGTGTGTGTGTGTGTGCGCAGTTGTATGTGCAATCTTGTGTGTGTATGTGTATGATTGTTTGTGTGATCTGATGTGTGAGTGTCAGCCAGAAGCAGGGGAGGACAGCGTGCAGCATACCTGCTCACTGTGGCAGCGTTCACCAAATGTCCCACGAATGACGGGGGCGGGTGCTATCGCGCACAACATTGCTAGCTATCGCTAGCAATGTTGCAGAGTGGAAAACACGCTTTACTGCTCCTCTTCATTGGTTGTTAAGTGTTGGTTGCCCACAAGGCAATATGGAGAAGCCTATGCGGCCACAACAAAGTCATGTGACTGTTCTTTTCTCTCTTATTTCACCTGTAACATTGCAACAGCCATTTCAGTTGATTCATCCAAAATAAATCAAACATTTTTCAGATTTTGCAGAGTTTACAAATTTTGATGAAATTTCTGGTTGTAAAGGGGTTGGAAAACCCCTACTCATTCCCCTTGTTCGCCCCCATAAAATCAAATAAACCAATACTCACCTTCGGTGCTGCAGCAGTTCAAGCGATGTCTGAAGCCGCATTCCTGGGGCCCAAGTGACATTGTAATGACATGCAAGCCCTGCAACCAATCAGTGCTTGACAGCTGTCTCCCCCACCTTTGGACATTGAGCAGGATGTCAGCACTGTAATGACTTCCTGCTCAAATGTTCAAAGGCGGGGACAAGGAAGTCAGCACTGATTGGTCACGGGGCCTGTGTGTCATAACAATGTCACATGGGCCTCAAGAATGCGGCTTCAGACATCGCTGGAAACACGGCCGCACCAGAGGTGAGTATAGGCTTGCTTGTATTATTTGCATAGGCGTGTTTGTGTGATATGATGTGGGGGTGTCAGCCAGAAGCAGGGGAGGACGGCGTGCAGAATACCTGCTCGGAGCACCCGCCAAGGATCGCAGAAGGACCTGAGAGCCACAGAGATGTCTGGGTTCTGGTAAGTATGACGATCCTGGGAAGGGGATCTGCATTTTTTTGGGAGGGTAAACTTTCCCCCAACCATGGATCCCTGAGAAATAACCCTCTCCCGAAATAAGACCTTCTGCTTTTTTCGAGGCAAAAAAAAAATATAAGACAGAGTTTTCTTTTAGGGAAAGTGGTAATGTCTTGAAATTAGTTCAGTGGCAACACATTGCTTTGTAGGCATTTATTGAAGTGTTTACATATTCAGTTATCAGAAATGCCTTCTTCCCAATATTATGCAATTTACGGCTTCTGAGTGTTGTACTTTCTCATGTGTTATATATTGGATCATTGGTGATGGAAGTTGACTGCGACCTGCTAAAAAGCTCGTTAAAATACTGTGGCAGTTCCTAATCAATTGAAGGAGAGACTGGTAACATGCAAACACAAAGGAGCCATACAATGAAAACATAAAGCTCTTTTTATTTATTCAATAGCAAACCAGGAAAATGTATTGCAGTATATTATATTTTGTCCCAATCACTTGATGCTGCTGAGGCATTGACTTACAATCATTAAAAACATATTGTGTAAACAAAGCAAGTGTATACATAAAAAAACAAGTGAATCTGGTGAAAATCAAATTTTCACTTTTGCTCAAACTTGGCCAGGAAATCTGATTTGCATAAAAGTTATGAGTAATTATGGTTATATGGTTTCTCCAGACCTTTAGAGCATGAAAAATGTGTTAAAAAATATTCACACTTCTGCCCATCTACTCAACCCTTTCTCTGGTCCTCCATGCAACCACTCCTCTGTATTTCCATTTTCTCCATGCAGCCAGTCCTCTTTGAACATTTTCACTTGGCGTTGGGTCTTCTGGCATTGAATAAGATTTAGATATCATGTTGAGCCTTGCTTGAGACTTAGGGGGGCTTTACACGTTGCGACATCGCTACCGATATATCGTCGGGGTCACGTCGTTAGTGACGCATATCCGGCGCCAGTAGCGACATTGCAACGTGTAAATCCTAGGTGCGATGATGAACAAGCACAAAAGCATATAATATCGCTGATCTGTGTCACGTCGGTCATTTCCATAATGTCGGTTCAACGGCAGGTACGATGTAGTTTGTCGTTCCTGCAGCTCCACATATCGCTGTGTGTAAACCCACAGGAGTGACAAACATCTCCTTACCTGCGACCCGACGGCAATGCAGAAGGGAGAAGGTTTGCTGGATGTTATGTCCCGCTCATCTCCGCCCCTTTGCTTCTATTGGCCAGCTGATTGGTGACATCACGGTGACTTCGCTATGACGCCGAACGCACCTCCCCCTTGAAGGAGGGATTGTTTGGCAGTCACAGCGACGTCGTAGAGCAGGTATGTGCATGTGACGATGCCGTAGCGATAATGTTCGCTACAGCAGCAATCACCCCATATCGCATGTGCAACGGGGGTGGGTGCTATCGCGCTGGACATCGCTAGCAATTGCTAGCAATGTCGCAACGTGTAAAGCCCGCCTTAGTCAGTTCCATGAGCAAAAGCACCGTGATGTCACCATGCACGTTGCAAAACCTGAGTCCTATTCGGTGCAAAAAGTTCTGGCACTAAATGAAAATTATAGAAGAGCCTAAAAGGACAGCAAGAGGATCAGATGAAAGGCTGCGGAGATTAGATAGGTTAGAGACAAAAATTTGGGCTGGCTGACACTAAGCAAATTGCAAAAATTCAGAATAAGGAGAACCTAATTCACCTCAAACCAATTTTTCCATCTCTAATGAACATATTTGGACATGGAATACAGTACAGACCAAACGTTTGGACACACCTTCTCATTCAAAGAGTTTTCTTTATTTTCATGACTCTGAAAATTGTAGATTCACATTGAAGGCATCAAAACTATGAATTAATATATATGGAATGAAATACCTAACAAAAAAGTGTGAAACAACTAAAATATGTCTTATATTCTAGGTTGTTCAAAGTAGCCACCTTTTGCTTTGATTATTGCTTTCCACACTCAAGAGGCAGTCACTGGAAATGGTCTTCACTTCACAGGTGTGCCCTGTCAGGTTTAATAAGTGGTATTTCTGGCCTTATAAATGGGGTTGGGACCATCAGTTGTGTTGTGCAGAAGTCTGGTGGGTACACCGCTGATAGTCCTACTGAATAGACTGTTAGCTGCTTTTTTCTTACCATAATACAAATTCTAAGTAAAGAAAAACGAGTAGCCATCATTACTTTAAGAAATTAAAGTCAGTCAGTCTGAAAAAATTGGGAAAACTTTGAAAGTGTCCCCAAGTGCAGTGGCAAAAACCATCAAACGCTACAAAGAAACAGGCTCACATGAGGACCGCCCCAGGAAAGGAAGACCAAGAGTCACCTCTGCTGCGGAGGATAAGTTTATCCAAGTCACCAGCCTCAGAAATTGCAGGTTAACAGCAGCTCATATTAGAGACCAGGTCAATGCCACACAGAGTTCTAGCAGCAGACACATCTCTAGAACAACTGTTAAGAGGAGACTTTGTGCAGCAGGCCTTCATGGTAAAATAGCTGCTAGTAAACCACTGCTAAGGACAGGCAACAAGCAGAAGAGACTTGTTTGTGCTAAAGAACACAAGGAATGGACATTAGACCAGTGGAAATCTGTGCCAGACCTAAACCCAATCGAGATGGTTTGGGGTGAGCTCGACCGCAGAGTGAAGGCAAAAGGGACAACAAGTTCTAAGCATCTCTGGGAACTCCTTCAAGACTGTTGGAAGACCATTTCCGGTGACTACCTCTTGGAGCTCATCAAGAGAATACCAAGAGTGTGCAAAGCAGTAATCAAATCAAAAGGTGGCAACTTTGAAGAACCTAGAATATAAGACATATATTTTCAGTTGTTTCACACTTTTTTAAGTATTTCATTCCACATGTGGTAATTCATAGTTTTGATGCCTTCAATGTGAATCTAAAATTTTCAGAGTCATGAATATAAAGAAAACTCTTTGAATGAGAAGGTGTGTCCAAACTCTTGGTTTGTACTGTATATATACAGTAACTTGTTTCTAGTAAAGCTATTACACATATATTGGATCTAAGGCCATGTTCTGTTACCTCCAAATTATAGATAAGGCATCGTATACAATCTAAGCTACTCATGAAAAGTAAGTGAATGTGCCATAACGTTTACAATTATTTTTAGCTCTAAAAGTAAAATTAGTATTGTTTTTGCAATTAATACAGAAAAGAGGAAAATCAACAAAATTAAAGACGGTGATTTCCTTATGTCATTCACTGAAGTTGCCTTTATTATGATGTAACGTATAACAGTTGACAAACTCCTTCTTTATTTCTGAAACCCCAATGGCGCTGTCAAAGTTAAATTTGCAGCAATCAGCATTACTACAACCTTTCACAGAAAATTTCCCCTCTGTGTCACCTGGAGATAAAAAAAATGAACAGACGTTACTAAGTAAAATATATTATGCCCTGTTTTAATTGTAGATACATATAGCTTTCAGTCATACTATATCAATTTAACCAGTGAGACAGCTGCAATGGAAGATAGAGCAGATAACCAAACTCCTTTTTCTGACCTGCCCACGTTTATGATAATGTCACCACTATTTGATCTGTACATGAAAGATCAGAGCTCAGCTGTGATAGAGAAGGACCTGTGATCATCTGATAGGAGGCCAGCCTTATTTTTGTCTCACTAGGGTTACAAGGGGTCAGTATTGGGCCTTTTTCTTTTTAATTTACTTTTTAATGACCTTGTAGAGGGAAGACATTTAATTGAGAATTGTAATATTTGCAGATTTACAAGTAATTCTTGAATACTTATGGGTTATGTCATATTGAGTATTTGCGTGATACAATAGGTATTGTACTGCTGCTTAGTCTGCTCTTTTTGCTCTATTCTTTGTACCTCTGGACTCCATTGTAGAGTAAATAGTGACTATTGTATACAAGTTCGATTTGGCTTTTTGCTATACTTTTAGGGTTTTTACTTCTGTCTCACTATAGAGCCGAATGAATTCTAGATGCATCCCTTTAATATAATCTGAAAATTTCCAGGTTATCAAATAATCACAGAAATCTATTTTTTTTTAAATTATACATGAAATTGCTTTATACATACTTTAAAAATAAAAACAAAAAGCATTTGAACACCTGGCGTTGCCCGGGATGGTAGCTATCGCTCTGTCTCTCTCCCAGTCTCTGTCTGTCTGTCTCTCTCTGTCTCTGTCTGCCTGTCTGTGTCTGTCAGTGTGTTTGGCTCTCTGTCTGTCTCTTTCCCTGTCTGTCTCTTTCCCTGTCTGTCTCTATCCCAGGTCTGTCTCTTGCCCAGGTTTGTCTCTTTCCCCATCTGTCTCTTTCCTTGTCTCTGTCTCTTTCCATTTCTTTTCTTGTCTCTGTCTCTTTCTCTGTCTTTTTCCTTGTCTTTTTTCATGTTTTTTTCTCTTCCCTGTCTCTCTCTTTCCCTGTCTCTCTCTCTCTTTACCTTTCTCTCTCTTTCCCTGTTTCTGTCTCTTTACCAGTCTCTGTCTCTTTCCTTGTCTCTGTCTCTTTACCTGTCTCTTTCCCTGTCTTTGTCTCTTTCTCTGTCTGTTTGTCTCTTTCCCTCTCTGTGTCTATCGTCTGTGTCTGTCTGCCTTTGTCTCTTTGAATGCCTGTCCTTCTCTGTCTCTTTCCCTGTCTGTCTGTCTGTGTCTGTCTGTCTCTTTTCCTGTCTCTTTCCCCGTCTGTCTGCCTCTGTCTGTCTCTTTAACTGTCTTTCTCTGTTTCTTTCCCTGTCTGCCTGTCTGTGTCTGTCTCTGTCTGTCTCTTTCCCTGTCTGCCTCTTACTCTGTCTGTGCCTATGTCTGCCTGCCTCTTTCTGTCTCTCTCTATCCATCTGTCTTCCCACTGACATTTTATTACCTCACACATAAGCTTCTTATACTGACAATTTATTTTGTTCCTAAAGCAACCACTCACAGCTGCTATTAATAACCTGTAGCTTGCAGCTCCATTGACTTTAATGGAGGCAGGTTTTTTGGAGAGTAACTGTAAAGCGCGAAGTTACATTTTCCTGTCAAAACATAGACTGACATTCCCTGAGTCACATGAGGTGTCTATATATTCCCATTGAATATATATATATATATATATATATATATATATATACACACTGTGTGTGTGTGTGTGTGTGTGTGTGTATATATATGTGAGTATATATATATATATATATATATATATATATATATATATATATACAATATATATACAATATATATATATATATATATATATATATATATATATATATATATATATATATATATATATATATATATATATATATATATGCTTTATATTTTTTAATTTGTGCTTTACTATGGGGCCTAATCCCTGTATGCCCCTTAAAGTAGTCAGAACATATCCAGTTTATATAAAATGCACAGACATACTTTAAAGAAAAACATTCGCTCACCTGGATCTGTCACATCTCCTCTAAACTCAAAACATCGATTCATGGATCCGGTGCAGTTCATCTCCTTGTCTTTTTTGCATTCCTGCAAATTGCCGGTACAGTAGGCAGTTGGACATTTTAAACCATTTGGTGTTGGATCTTCTGCAGAAACTAAAGAGAGGAATGTATTTACTGTTATTTATAAATATTTTCATTGAGTTATAACTTAAAAAGTATTGATTTAGGCATGAGCAAATCATTAGAAGCTTGAATTTGCCAGGTTTGGCTAATTTTTCCCCCAAAATACTCGACTGCTTAAAAAGGAAAAGTATAGTGCTGCCCCCACAAATATAATCTGGGTGAAATGATGGAAGATGTTGTGGGAAAAGCTAATCTATCAAATATCTTCTTCTCTCCATTAGTTACACAACGAAATCCCATGATTGACTATATGATCAGACGTACCTTGAATTCTCCAGTACTTACCAGTTAAACCCAGCAATAAGTGATGCCTGTCTTCAAAATTATAAAATTAAAAAATCACTTATCCCAGATAGCATACACTCTTGAGTACTGTAGGAATTAAGGATTAACAGGGTCTTAAATACAGGATGGGCACAGAACAAATATGTGGCCAATATTCAAAATTGGGACAGAAATTGTGTTTGTAAACAACATGCCGGTAAGTTTCACCTCTACCACGGGCAAAATATTTTCCAGTTTTCTATGAGTTGTGAAGCCTGGAGTATCTCAATAAGAATGAAGTTATGACCCATCTTCAACATGGGTTTGTCAAATTATTCTAATCAGCTTCTATGTGGAGCTAAGTTTAAGACTAGGTTTAAGGTTAATGGCATTGATGTTGTGTGTTATGATCCGGAACCATGGAAGACCACCACAAAGCATTGGCAAAAGGGGACAAGAGCATTGGCAACTACTCTGGCTGCCATCCCCTTACTAACCATCACAACTAGAAGTAGCCGAGGGGTGAACTAACATCCTGTGCACCACGAACCCAGCCGGAGAACTAACTATCCTAAAGGAAGGAAAGATGAATAACTCTCTGCCTCAGAAAATAGACAAGAATAACAAGCCCCCCACATTCAAAGACTGCGGTAATATAGGAAAAACACAATACACAGATAGATGACAGGATTAGCAAAAGGTGAGGCCCCCGCTGACTAAAATAGGAAAGGACAGGAAAGTGACTGATGGTGGCCAGAGAAAAACCCTGCAAAAAAACAACTTCCTGATAGTACAAAAAGGCCCTCAGATCACACGATCTGAACTTCGTCCTATACCAGGTGCCCTTGTCATACCAATGAACAGAAAACAAGAATCATAACAAAGTCAACAAGCCACAAACACATGGACCCAATGGAGCTATACTCCACACAGAACTGCAGGGAGTTCCTCAACAATCCACTGAGGGGGAAAATCCCTGCAAGCAAATAAACTGAAACCAACCACAGCAAATGACAAACCCAGATAAACAAAAGAACCAGACAATAAATAAAGAGCAAGCACTTATCAGGGGAAGATGTGGTGTAGAGCAGGATTAAGCAGGCTGGAGATACAAAGAAAAGCTGACATCCGGCAACAGCCTGCAATCAGACCAGGATTTAAATAAGTAGAGAGTTAGCAAAGGAAACACACACTGCACAACACACCTGGTCCAAGTCCAAACCATTCCTGGCCACCAGAGGGAGCCTCCCAGCAGCCAAAACAAAACTAACATTCACAACAGTACCCCCCCTTTGAGGAGGGGTCACCGAACCCTCACCCACGCCACCGGGTTGCTTGGGATGAGTATGATGGAAGGCGCGAACCAACCTGTCCACATGAATGTCAGAAGCCACAACCCAAGAGTTATCCTCCTGCCCATAACCCTTCCATTTCACAAGGTACTTAAGCTGACGCCTACTGCGACGGGAATCCAAAATTTTCTCAACCTCATACTCCAGATCCCCTTGTACCAAAACAGGGTCAGGAGGCGCTGCTGCAGGAACTGCTGGCTCCACATGTTTCTTCAACAAGGACTTATGGAAGACATTGTGAATCTTAAATGACGCAGGCAGAATCAAACGGAAAGATACAGGGTTAATAATCTCCGAAATCTTATAAGGTCCAATAAATCTGGGCTTAAATTTAGGAGACGGAACTCTCATAGGAATATTTTTAGAGGACAACTACACCATGTCCCCTATTTTAAACCGGGGACCAACAGTCCGACGCCGGTTGGCAAACTTTTGGGCAGTTTCTTGGGACTGAAACAATTTATCCACTACCTGCCCCCAAATCTGCTGCATTCTGTTGATCACCGAATCCACCCCCGGACAGTCAGACGCCTCAAGCTGCCCTGAGAGGAACCTAGGGTGATACCCAAAATTGCAGAAAAAGGGGGACACCAACGTGGTAGAGCTAGCTCTATTGTTAAGGGCAAATTCAGCCAAAGGCAAAAACGAAACCCAGTCATCCTGATCCGCAGAAACAAAACACCGTAAATAGGTCTCCAGGGTCTGGTTAGCCCTTTCAGTCTGACCGTTGGTCTGAGGATGAAACGCCGAGGAGAAAGACAGCTGAACACCCAATTTGGAGCAAAAAATCCTCCAAAACCTGGATACAAACTGCACCCCTCTGTCAGAAACAATGTTTTCGGGAACACCATGCAAACAAACAACATGTTGGAAAAACAAAGGCACCAACTCTGATGAAGACGGCAACTTAGATAGGGGAACCAAGTGGACCATCTTGGAGAATCTGTCACAGATCACCCAAATCACAGTCATTTTCTGAGAGACGGGAAGCTCTGAAATAAAATCCATAGAGATGTGCGTCCAAGGTTTCTTTAGGTACAGGCAAAGGCAATAATAGCCCACTAGAATGTGAACAACAGGGCTTGGACCTAGAACAAACTCCACACGACTGCACAAAACGACGGACATCTCGGGACAGGGAAGGCCACCAAAAAGAGCGTCTCACAAGATCCCGAGTACCAAAAATGCCAGGATGACCCGCCAAAACAGAGCAATGAACCTCAGAGACAACTCGGTCTCTCCATTGGTCTGGGACAAACAGTTTCCCTGTAGGACATCTCTCAGGTTTATCCCTCTGAAATTCCGCCAGTGCCAACCGCAGATCAGGCGAAATAGCCGAGAAAACTACACCATCATTCAGGATAGTAGACAGTTCGACAGCCTCCAAAGAGTCAGCGCAGAAACTCCTGGAAAGGGCATCGGCCTTAACATTCTTGGTGCCCGGCAAAAAAGAGACCACAAAATTAAACCGGGTAAAAAACAAAGCCCACCTGGCCTGCCGAGGATTCAACCTCTTGGCCGATTCCAGATAGATGAAATTCTTGTGGTCCGTAAGCACCACAACTTGATGCCTAGCCCCCTCCAACCAATGCCTCCACTCTTCAAATGCCCACTTCATAGCCAATAATTTACGGTTCCCCACATCATAATTCCATTCAGAAGGAGCAAACTTCCAAGAGAAAAAGGCACAGGGCTTAAGTTTACCTGAAGTAGCGTCTCGTTGAGACAGAACAGCACCTGCTCCGATCTCTGAGGCATCGATCTCAACTTGAAATGGGAGAGACACATCAGGTTGCGGCAGAACTGGGGCAGAAGCGAATCGCCTTTTAAGCTCCTGGAAGGCCACAATAGCCTCAGGGGTCCAATGCTCAGCATCAGCTCCCTTCTTTGTCAAATCTGTCAGAGGTTTGACAATGGCAGAAAAATTGTCTATAAATTTACGGGGAAAATTAGCAAACCCCAAAAACCGCTGCAGGGATTTTAGAGAAGTCGGTTGCACCCAATCGTAAATAGCTTGAACATTAACCGGGTCCATTTCGATAGCGGAGGGAGACAGGATGAAGCCCAAAAAGGAAATCCTTTGCACCCCAAAGAGGCACTTTGACCCCTTAACGTACAGTGCATTATCCTTAAGTATCTGAAAAACATCCCGTACTTGCCCAACATGAGAGTCCCAATCATCAGAAAAAATCAAGATGTCATCCAAATACACAATCAAAAATTTACCAATAAGGTCCCGAAAAATATCATTCATGAAGGCCTGGAAGACAGAGGGTGCATTATTGAGCCCAAAAGGCATCACTAGGTACTCAAAATGCCCCTCAGGAGTATTAAAAGCCGTCTTCCATTCATCATCCTCCTTAATACGGATGAGATTATACGCACCCTTGAGATCCAGTTTCGTAAACCATTTGGCACTCTTCACTCTAGAGAACAGATCAGACATCAGAGGCAAAGGACACTGATATTTGACCGTAATTTTATTAAGAAGACGGTAATCAATACAAGGCCTTAACGAACCATCTTTCTTAGCAACAAAGAAGAAGCCGGCACCCAAAAGAGAAGATGAGGGCCGAATATGCCCAGTCCTTAGGGTCACCACGGGGCAAGGAGATGACAATCTTAACCTGCTGTACGGTATTCCCTGAGGACTTAGGGCGCAGGTCAAAAAATAATTTACAATTATTTTTGAAGCTCAAAAATCTTGACCTATCTCCCGAAAAAAATTCAGGAACAGGAATCTTAGGCTCTGTAAGGGGAGTCTGTGCAAGATAAGACTCTATATGACGAGCCTTAGCATCAAGATGAGCAACACGCTCACCCAATTCATCCATGCTAGACAAATGAAATCTTCCACAGAACCCAAAGAAGAAGAGGAAAAATACCAAAAAAAAAAAAAGTTTTCTCAGCAGCTTTTTTTTTTTTTTTCCTTCATAAGAATACCCTTGAAATTTGTTGGCCGGATGTACTGTTATGATCCGGAACCATGGAAGACCACCACAAAGCATTGGCAAAAGGGGACAAGAGCATTGGCAACTAATCTGGCTGCCATCCCCTTACTAACCATCACAACTAGAAGTAGCCGAGGGGTGAACTAACATCCTTTGCACCGCGAACCCAGCCGGAGAACTAACTATCCTAAAAGGTAGGAAGGATGAATAACTCTCTGCCTCAGAAAATAGACAAGAATAGCAAGCCCCCCACATTCAAAGACTGCGGTGATATAGGAAAAACCCAATACACAGATGACAGGATTAGCAAAAGGTGAGGCCCCCGCTGACTAAAATAGGAAAGGACAGGAAAGGGACTGATGGTGGCCAGAGAAAAACCCTGCAAAATACCAACTTCCTGATAGTACTCCGTCCTATACCAGGTGCCCTTGTCATACCAATGAACAGAAAACAAGAATCATAACAAAGTCAACAAGCCACAAACACATGGACCCAAAGAAGCTATACTCCACACAGAACTGCAGGGAGTTCCTGAACAGTCCATTGAGGGGGAAAATCCCTGCAAGCAAATAAACTGAAACCAACCACAGCAAATGACAAACCCAGATAAACAAAAGAACCAGACAATAAATAAAGAGCAAGCACTTATCTGGGGAAGATGTGGTGTAGAGCAGGATTAAGCAGGCTGGAGATACAAAGAACAACTGACATCCGGCAACAGCCTGCAATCAGACCAGGATTTAAATAAGCAGAGAGTTAGCAAAGGAAACACCCACTGCACAACCCACCTGGTCTCTGTCCAAACCATTCCTGGCCACCAGAGGGAGCCTCCCAGCAGCCAAAACAAAACTAACATTCACAACAGTACCCCCCCTTTGAGGAGGGGTCACCGAACCCTCACCCACGCCACCGGGTCGCTCGGGATGAGCATGATGGAAGGCGCGAACCAACCTGTCCGCATGAATGTCAGAAGCCACAACCCAAGAGTTATCCTCCTGCCCATAACCCTTTCAACAGTTGTGTATTTGGACTTTTCAAAGGTGACATAGTGACACATATAAAAGGTTGGTACATAAAATGAAAACGATGGACTAGGAGAAGATGTTGTGAGAAAACCTAAGCTACCAAACGTCTTCTTCTCTTCAGTATTTAGACAAGAAAATCCCATGATAGTTGATTAGGAATACCATGAATTGGGACAAGGTGAAAATTGCTGTTATTAGGTTACCAACTGGCTCAGTGATAAAAATATAGAGTGGTTGTTAATGGAATACACCTGTTTTAATTGGTCAAAGTCAACAATGGGTTACTAGAGGGGGTCAGTATTGGGCCCTCTTCTTCTTAATTTTCTTATTAATGATGTATTAATTATTGCAGATGCAGATAGAGTAGAATTTCAATATTTTTACATAGAGCAACATATTTTTACATAGTACAGAATTCTGCAAAGTAATCAACATAGAGAGGAGTAATTTTATGCTACCATGGAATTGGAGAAGCTCGAGGCTTAATGGAAAAACAATTTATCTAAATAAATGTAAGGTTATGCACATGGATATGGGAAAAAAATATATAATTAAGTACTATAAGCAACAATCAGGTCCACACAGCGAAAATATGTGTGATCATACTCAATTTATTAAATGTAAAAAACATACATATAAAATTGTGAAAATACAAATTCATAAATAGAAGCTACACAAATAAGGAAAAGGGAAAGAGTCGCACTATTCAGAGTGACCACACGGGGCCAGTGCACTCCGTAGACACACATATATAATGGCAGATTATCTATGGGCTCTGATTAACATTGAGGATACTAATGGTGTCAATATGCATATAGTTAATTAAGGTTCATCATTCCTTGTACATCCAAGATCCTCAGAATTGCGCTCTCACTTAGCCGTCTCTATTAATCATCTATTATGCCCATGCACTGATACAGGATTATAATAGTAAATTACCTGCAGCCATGTGTCTTTTTTCGGTGTGCACCTACTCGTGTAGCCACTCCCACCTCGACGCGCGTTTCACCGCTTCCGGTTTCGTCAGGAGGCATGTCTTATTCCCAGGGACACGCTGTATGACATATATGAGGCTAACTATAGGTTGTATATAATTAAGTACTAGTTGGTAAAAGAAAAAGTAAAAATGGGTGGATTGGGGATAAAAATAACATTGAAAACAAGCATAGATGCTCTTCAGGAGAATATAGATTTGCTTTTATACAAGTTACTAGTGCATCCACACTTGGATTACTGTGTACAATTTTAGGATACAGCGTATAAGAAGGACATAGCTAAACTTGATTGAGCTTAGAGAAGAATGACCAAGGTTATTGTGGGAATGGGTGGATTGCAGATGAGGGGTTATCAAATTTCAATATATTTATTTTGGAAAAATGAATGCTTAGGGGCGATTTATTATTGCAATGTAAAAATATATTAAGGGCCAGTACAGAGATATTTCATATTTAGGGATAATCGAATACCTCAAATATTCGGCTTCGCGAATATTTGCCGAAGAGGTCTCCGCTATTCGACTATTCGCGATTATTCCATGCACAATGTAAGTCTATGGGAAACCCAAATAACAACTATTCGGAACTATTCGGGCTTCCCATAGATTTACATTGCGCATCGAATTTTTGCATAGCGGCGACCTATTCGTCGGATATTTGCGAAGCCGAATATTTGAGGTATTCGATCATCCCTATTCATATTATCTTTTTACGCCAAGAGCTCAATGATGACAATGGGGCTTCCTTTCTGTCAAGAGAAAAGAAGGTTTAATCATCACAGCTTTTGATTATTTATTGTGTAATCAGTAAGAACACTATGGAACACTCTGCTCATGATGCTGTAATGGTCAATTTCCTAAAAAAATAAATTATTGTTGAAGATGGGACTTTGGTTTAAGGAACTAGGCTGATTGACTTGTGGAAGGAGATGTGGAATCGGGAAGGAAGTTTTGTTAGCCTTTGTTTTATGAGTTTTTAGCCTTTCTTTGAATTAACTCATTAGGTTATAACAGTGATAGGCGACCTCACAGATATCCGGGATTGGCGGTACTAACCGGACTTAAAAAAAAATCTTGTTCCAGCCCGGAATTGATCCCGGATATCTGGCCGGACGGTGGTCTGCATATAAGCCTATGGGGACCAGAATCCAGCAATTAAAAATTATGTTAGAAGAAATAGGGGATAGGAGCAGGCGAGCTATACTTATGGAGGCTCCGGTGTGCCTGTAACTCTTCCCTCGGCCGCTTATTCACTTTCAGCCGCAGGAGACGTTTCAACTGCGCTGGAGGCTTGGTAAACATAGCGCCACTTGCTTTATTATTTTTTTCTTTATTTTTCCTTTATTTTTTTACTATTACTCAATTGCAGGACCGAAATCATTAGCCAGAATTTCCTGAGAACTCCGGGTCCGGCGCCCGGATACTTTTTAAACCGCGCAGATCCAGACTTTTACACTCCAGGTCTGCCCATCACAAGTTAAGGCCCCGTTACACGCTACGATTTGTGTCGTCGGGGTCACGGTTTTCGTGATGCACTTCCGTCGTCATTAGCGACATCATTGCGTGTGACACCTACGAGCGATTCCGAACGATCTTAAAAATAGCGAAAATCGTTGATCATTGACACGTCATTCAGTTTCAAAATATTGTTCGTCGTTTCGAACGCAGCAGACATATTGCTACATTTGTCACCCTGCCAACGATGAGCAACATCGTTAGTGCGTCTGTCATCAGCGATGCGGGTGTGTCGTTACGAACAATGCTCCACGCCTCCTCCACTCTGATTGGTGTCATGCAAGGGTGTATGCTGTGAACAATTATACGCCCCTATCGTTGCCGGAATCGTTGGGAGGATTGCTGTGTGTCCACATGACCGCCTTGGTCAAACAATATATCGCTGAACAATGTAGCGTCGTTTGTGAGATGGGTACGTCTGACCGCTACAAAACGACCTATGAGCGATCTTGGCAATTCGTAGCAACGATCTGGACGTGTCACATCGCTAACGAGATCGCTAGCGATATCGTTGTGTGTAAAGCGTCCTTTAGAAGTTTGACTTGATGGACTTATGCCTTTATTCATCATTAAAAGAAAATTAAATAACAATATTCCCAAATATTTATAGTCAACACTTGTACGTCTGTTTTAAACGTTTGCAGATGTATACACTTAGGGGCACTTTGCAAACTACAACATCGCAAGCGAATGCTGCAATGCCGTGCGCGATAGTCCCCGCCCCCGTCGCAGCTGCGATATCTTGTGATAGCTGTCGCAGCGAACATTATCGCTACGGCAGCTTCACATGCACTCACCTGCCCTGCGACGTCGCTCTGGCCAGCGAACCGCTTCCTTATTAAGGGGGCGGGTCATGTGGCGTCATAGCGACGTCACACGGCAGGTGGCCAATAGAAGCGGAGGGGCGGAGATGAGCGGGACATAAACATCCCTCCCACCTCCTTCCTTCCGCATAGCCGGTGTAAGCTGCAGGACGCAGGTAGATGTTCCTTGCTCCTGCGGCTTCACACACAGTGCTGTGTGCTGCCGCAGGAACGAGGAACAACATCGTAACATCGGTATTTCCCAATTAATGGAAATGACCGAGGCTACACCAATGAGATGATTATGATGCTTTTGCGCTCATTAATTGTACCATAAAGGATTTACACACTATGATATCGACTGCGACGCCGGATGTGCGTCACTTTCGACATGACCCCACCGACATCGCAACTGTGATGTCGTAGTGTGCAAAGTGCCCCTACACAACAATCATTATTCCCATATTGTGACTTACGTTGATATCCATCAGTATTGCATAAATCCCCAGTGCAGCAATTCATATAAAAACGGTATTTGCCTTTTTCCAGTAATAATGAACCCTTGGCTCCACACATAGTGTCATTGGCACAAGATTTCAATATTGACTTGTACACACTTCCATCTGCAAATTTAGTTAATAGATGTCACAAAACCAGAACTGAGATGGGAAAACTGTAAATTTGGCAAAAATATTAGACTCTTACTCACTGTTATAAGTGTATTGAGAGGCGGTCATACATCGGTCTCCAAGGCATTCGATCTCAGACACGTTACATGTTGTAGAGTTGCGGGAAAAGCCGGAATAACATTTAGAGGAAAAGACTGGAAAATAAATGTATCAATTTATATTTATATTATATTTGGGAACAGTCAGAAAGGAGCATTCAGGGAATTGGGTGAATATTCTCGTTGTCATTATAATCGTGTTTAACATTGTTACCTTGATGATAACGATGAGTGGAATTCCTAATTCCTAAATGTTTTCATAGTAATCCCCTCATTTGTGGTTTGCTGCCTTATTTTTACCTTTATGAATTAGATTATGAACTTAAAGGGAACCTGTCCCCAGATATGGTGACTATATGCTGTGGCCACCACCAGTGAGCTCTTATATACAGGTTTCCAGAATACTGTATATAAGAGGCCAGATGGTTGTGTAGAACGTAAAAGACACTTTTATAATACTCACCTAAGGGGCGATCAGATCCGACGGGTGTCGCTGTTCTCTGGTTTGGCGCCTCCTCTCTGCAGCGATCGCCATCCTCCTGATTCTGAAGCTCGTGTATATGATATATCCTCTGTCATGCACACTAGCCGGCATTGAGGTCTTGCGCAGGCGCACTTTGATCTGCCCTGCTCACGGCAGATCAAAGTATTGTCGTGCGCATGCGCGGGCAATCTTTATACTTCACTCTCCCCTGCGCATTATGGAACTTTGATCTGCCCTCAGCAAGGTGGATCATAGTGTGCCTGTGCAGGTCTGCAATGTCGGCTAGTGTGGATGACATAGATTGATCATCCATACTGGGCATGGTAGAAGGAGGATGGAGATTACAGCATAGAGGAGGCACTGGACCGGAGAGCAGCGACACCCATCGGACCAGACCTCCCACTAGGTGAGTATTATAAAAGTGTTTTTTATGTTATGCATTGCAGCATGGTCTCTTATATACAGCATTCTGGAATGCTGTATATAAGAGCTGAATGGTGGAGGCCGGAGCTAATAATCTCCAAATCTGGTGACAGGTTCCCTTTAAGGATGTGATTTAACCTCTGCATATTTTTTCTAAGGTAATTAATGGATAAGCTATTTTTTTGAGTATAATTCTTGAAAACGTTTACAAAAATATACATATTCTTCAGAATACTGATTTTTTTTTTTTTCTTTACAATTCCAACTGCTCAAATTCCATAAAATGTTGGCAGGCAAATAGTTAAAAAATAAAAATATAATCTTTCAACTGTAGTAAAAAAAAGATCAAAAACATTGTCAACAATGGGGGAACTAAAAACGAAAAGGACCTGAGAACCAGACAGTGGGCAGGACGGGGGAACAGTTAGGTGAAAATTATTTTTTTTCCTTTTAATCTAGGTTTTATGATAATAATAATAATAATAATAATAATAATAATAATAATTCACATGGCAGAGATTAACTTAACAGTGAATCGAATTTCCATGTAAAATCCATTTTGTTTTGGTGAATTTGAATCTTGCCAGTGTCATGATCCAGGTTGGAGTTTCCCTGCTGTGGTTACACCCATCTCTGTCCTGGTCATGTCACGGGTTAATTTCCCTTGCCTCGTTCTGGATCCCAGGACGCTATATCTTGCTTCTCTACCTATGGCTCAGTGCCAGTGATATTTCTGCCTTGCAGCGTGTATACTGGCTCTGGTGAGTGTTCCCGATCTGTCCTGCCTCCCTGCTACTCTGACTTGTACCCTTCCCCGTTCATCTGCCTGTCCCGGTCCCTAACTTCCCGCTCTTGTCTGTTGTTTATGTTTCCCTCTCCATACCTGGTCTCCTAGCTTATGATTCGGTTCTGTTTCCTGACTTGATATTGATCCTCCCTTTGCAGTGACTTGACTTTCTTGGCTAGACCCTAACTGTTTGACTACTCTATTGCCCCCTGGTGGTTCCCCTGTGAACTGCCTGCTGGAGTTACTCTGCTGTACTTCAGCTGCCTTTCCGTAACAGTTTTTCTTTGCCTCTCCTTCACTACTCTGCTGCCACCTAGTGGGGGATACGGTGTACTACGTTTTACTAGCCTTTGTACAGCTTGACAGCCAGGTCTCCTTGTATATACAATTAATCATTTACAAGTATCATGAAAAGGTTAAAGATTAAAACCAGTGGACCTGTAAGAGATGGATCCAAATAAAACTAATCCTGGGCATGACAGATTTGTGTCTATATGTACACATTGCTGGAAGTGTAAGAAATAAGTTGCCCACAAATATATTTTCATTTCCAAAAAGGATCGAATTTGTGTCACAATTTACAGAACAATAGAATTTTGGGTGGAATGTTTATTTCTTTTGATTCAAATTAACTGGTTGAAAATAATGGAACAACATTAAAGGGAACCTGTCACCAGATTTTTCCCTATTAAACTAAAACTGTCACCTTCTGCAGCTCCTGGGCTGCATTCTATGAAGGTGCACCTTGTACAATGACTCCCCTTGCAGACCCCACAAATACCTTTATAAAATCTGCCGCCACGTATGTAAATTACCTGTTCTGGTTGGATGGGGGTCCTTTTCTTGACCACGTGGGCGTCCTTTTGCCACTGTTCACCGTCCTCCTTTCATGATTGATGTGGATGACGATCCATCCTCATCCACATACTGCGCTAAATCTTGCGCCTGCGCAGAGTCTTTCCCGACTAGCACAGGCGCACTTTGATTTGCCCCATTGCTGGCAGAGCGGAAAACACAGGTGCGCTTGCGCAAGCTGGTGACGCCATCTACATCATCAGGCACAATCTCGCTCCTGCGCAGAGTCAATCCCAGCTAGCGCAAGCACACTTTGCTCTGCCCCGTTGCTGGCAGAGCTGAAAACGTAGGTGCGCTTGTGCGAGTTGGTGATGCCATCCACATCACCAGCCACAATCTTGCTCCTGCACAGAGTACATCCCGACTAGCGCAAGCGCACTTTGCTCTATCCCATTGCTGGCAGAGCTAAAAACATATGTGCTCTTGCCCGAGCTGGTAACGCCATCCACATCATCAGTCACAATCTCGCGCCTGCGCAGAGAGCTCATGCAAGTGCACCTATGTTTTGGAGTAAGCGAAGTGCACCTGCACAAGCCAGGAATTGCTCTGCGCTGGCGCGAAATTCAGCCCAGCTACATGGATGATGATAGAGCTTCATCCACGTCAATCATGAAAGGAGGACGGTGAACAGCGGTAAAAGGACGCCTATCTGACTAAGAAAAGGACACCCATTCAACCAGAACATGTCATTTACATACAGTACAGACCAAAAGTTTGGACACACCTTCTCATTCAAAGATTTTTCTTTATTTTCATGACTCTAAAAATTGTAGATTCACATTGAAGGCATCAAAACTATGAATTAACACATGTGGCATGAAATACTTAACAAACAAGTGTGAAACAAATGAAAATATGTCTTATATTCTAGGTTCTTCAAAGTAGCCACCTTTTGCTTTGATTACGGCTTTGCACACTCTTGGCATTCTCTTGATGAGCTTCAAGAGGTAGTCACCGGAAATGGTTTTCCAACAGTCTTGAAGAAGCTGCCAGAGATGCTTAGCACTTGTTGGCCCTTTTGCCTTCACTCTGCGGTCCAGATCACCCCAAACCATCTTGATTGGGTTCAGGTCTGGTGACACTTGTTTGTTAAGTATTTCATTAAGTATTTCATTCCACATGTGTTAAATCATAGTTTTGATGCCTTCAATGTGAATCTATATACAGTCTTGAAAATGAAGAAAACTCTTTGAATGAGAAGGTGCGTCTACACTTTTGGTCTGTACTGTATGTGGCAGCAGATTTTATAAAGTTATTTCTGGGGTCTGCAAGGGGAGTCAGGAACAAGGTGCACCTTCATAGAAAGCAGCACAGGAGCGGCGGAAGGTGATACTTTTAGTTGAATCCTGAAAAAACTGATCAAAGGTTCCCTTTAAATTATAGTTGCAGACACTCCTCGGTGCACTATGTGTATATGCTGTGAAGTGTCTACATTAGTCTTACCTGAGAGGACAAAAGTGGAGATCAAGCAAATTAACGCAACCAGGTTCTTCATTGTGGATGATTGGGCGTCTTCTCAGATTCTCCTCTGCTCGTCCTGTTGTCTGCACACATGGATCATATAAATGCTCTTTGGAAAGGTAAGGCAACTATTGTATCATGGAATCAATACGATCCCTCCCCTAACACTTACCTTGGCACATCACAAATTTCACTGGAAAGACAACCTCAACCATAAGACAATGATGTGATGACTAGTGATGAGTGAGCACAACCATGCTCGGGCGCTCGGTACTTTCAACGAGCAGATGGTGCGACTCGTATACCGAGAATAATGGAAGTCAATGTGGAACAATGTGGTATCATGCGACGGATATGATCCCTCCCGTAACACTTGCCTTGGCACATCACACTTTACAAATTTCACTGGAAAGACAATCTCCACCATAAGACAATGACGTGATGACTAGTGATGAGTGAGCACAACCATGCTTGGGTGCTCAAGATTTGTAACAAACAGTTGGATGTTGTGATGGGTGCAACTCGTGTACCAAATATGATGGAAGTCAATGTGGAACTTGAATATTTTTCTCAAAGATTTCCCCGAGAAATGCTCAAATTTTCCATTAATGTCCATTATACTCGGGTATTTAAGTCACTGCTATCTGAGCAAACCAAAAATTAGTTTATGTATTGGCCAATGCATGTAAGCCCGGTAACCAATGGCAAGGTATATCTCTGTAATCCGGGAACCTAACTTAAATGCCACTATCTAGGTTAAAAACATCCATATCTGGGCAAAATGCCACTATTTGGACTACAAACCTGCATGTATGGGCAGATAGGCTCCTGCTATAATGGTTATGAACAGCCAGGTCTTAGGGCGGAGTGCCCAGTCAGAAAGAGACTCACTAGAAATATAAAAAAACTGACGCGCACATCCAACAAATGTGAACAGGTGCTAACTGAAAAAACATAGTAACTATAAATGCATACAGTTGCACACTGAAAAAGCCAAAAATGTACAAGGGAAAATATGGCACTGCATTACTGCAAAAGAGAGCTATTTAGTTTATGTATTGGCCAATGCATGTAAGCCCAGACACCAACAGCAAGGTAATCTCTGTAATCCGGGAACCTAACTTAAATGCCACTACCTAGGTTAAGAAATGGTCAAGGGAAAATATGGCACTGCAGTAATGCAGTGCCATATTTTCCCTTGTACATTTTTGGCTTTTTCAGTGTGCAACTGTATGCATTTGTAGTTACTATGTTTTTTCAGTTGGCACCTGTTCACATTTGTTGGATGTGCGGGTCAGTTTTTTGATATTTCTAGTAAGTCTTTTTCTGACTGAGCACTCCGCCCTAAGACATGGAGATTTCTACTGCTATCTGAGCATCCTACTGTACTGAGCAACCGAGCATGGTAGTGCGCTCTCATCATTAGTGATGACCTATAATGTGTTCCATATATCATCAGCAAATAGGAATTTAAATATTTATAGAATAAAGCTTAAAGTTTTACTTACTGATGTCCTGATAAATTTCCCCTTTTTTGCGTACAACTTCACTCTTTGGTTAGCGGTTTTGGAATGGCACCCGCAGCAAAAAGAACAGGATTTGTCACCAATGCACTTTGCGATCCTGACTCTAAACCGTTCCTAGTGTTATGTCCATCAGAATATCTACAATTTAATCTTCTCAGAAGCGCGTGTGTCTTGTTTGTCTTCGCGTAATGTTTAATTATCCAAAACTAAGTTTAAACTCGTATATTTATTTTCCCTGAGGAATTGTAGCTGGATACAGTGTCACTGTGTGAACAAGCTTGATATTGTTTGTTTCTCCTTCAGGCGCTCTAAAATAAAGTTCCAACATTGAATACCATTTTTATTTTCATAAATTATTAAATCCAAGTGTGATCATTTTATATAATATATATCTGCAGCCGATGGAGCTTTGTGTTTATGATAAACTATGTCAAATACCCTATAAAGACAATGGTGGAATTTTGGACCTATGCCAACAAATGGAACCCTAAAATAGCCTAGTGTTGCCCAAACAACAAGGATGAATATATGATGAAATAAACATTACTAAATACTATAAATATTGGGACACCTATGCATTGCAGTGACTTAATAAGATTAGATGTATAAATATTAATAGTGATGAGCGGGCACTACCATGCTCGAGTGCTTGGCACGCATAACTAGTGATGAGCGAGCACTACCATGCTCGAGTGCTCAGTACTCGTAACTAGTGATGAGCGGGCACTACCATGCTCAGGTGCTCTGTACTCGTAACTAATGAGGAGCGGGCACTACCATGCTCAAGTGCCCAGTACTCGTAACTAGTGATGAGTGGGCACTACCATGCTCGGGTGCTTTGTACTTGTAACTAGTGTTGAGCGGGCACTACCATGCTCAGGTGCTCTGTACTGGTAACTAGTGATGAGCGGGCACTACCATGCTCGGGTGCTTTGTACTTGTAACTAGTGTTGAGCGGGCACTACCATGCTCGGGTGCTCTGTACTGGTAACTAGTGATGAGCGGGCACTACCATGCTCAGGTGCTCAGTACTGGTAACTAGTGATGAGCGAGCACTACCATGCTCGGGTGCTCAGTACTGGTAACTAGTGATGAGCGGGCACTACCATGCTCAGGTGCTCAGTACTGGTAACTAGTGATGAGCGGGCACTACCATGCTCGGGTGCTCAGTACTGGTAACTAGTGATGAGCGGGCACTACCATGCTCGGGTGCTCAGTACTGGTAACTAGTGATGAGCGGGCACTACCATGCTCGGGTGCTCAGTACTGGTAACTAGTGATGAGCGGGCACTACCATGCTTGGGTGCTCAGTACTGGTAACTAGTGATGAGCGGGCACTACCATGCTCGGTTGCTCCGTACTCATAACTAGTTATGAGCGGGCACTACCATGCTCGGTTGCTCCGTACTCATAACTAGTGATGAGCGGGCACTACCATGCTCGGTTGCTCCGTACTCATAACTAGTGATGAGCGGGCACTACCATGCTCGGGTGCTCTGTACTCGTAACTAGTGAGGAGCGGGAACTACCATGCTCAAGTGCCCAGTACTCGTAACTAGTGATGAGTTGGCACTACTATGCTCGGGTGCTTTGTACTTGTAACTAGTGTTGAGCGGGCACTACCATGCTCAGGTGCTCTGTACTGGTAACTAGTGATGAGCGGGCACTACCATGCTTGGGTGCTCTGTACTGGTAACTAGTGATGAGCGGGCACTACCATGCTCAGGTGCTCAGTACTGGTAACTAGTGATGAGCGAGCACTACCATGCTCGGGTGCTCAGTACTGGTAACTAGTGATGAGCGGGCACTACCATGCTCGGGTGCTCAGTACTGGTAACTAGTGATGAGCGAGCTTTACCATGCTCGGGTGCTCAGTACTGGTAACTAGTGATGAGCGGGCACTACCATGCTCGGGTGCTCAGTACTGGTAACTAGTGATGAGCGGGCACTACCATGCTCAGGTGCTCAGTACTGGTAACTAGTGATGAGCGGGCACTACCATGCTCGGGTGCTCAGTACTGGTAACTAGTGATGAGCGGGCACTACCATGCTCGGGTGCTCAGTACTGGTAACTAGTGATGAGCAGGCACTACCATGCTCGGGTGCTCAGTACTGGTAACTAGTGATGAGCGGGCACTACCATGCTTGGGTGCTCAGTACTGGTAACTAGTGATGAGCGGGCACTACCATGCTCAGGTGCTCTGTACTGGTAACTAGTGATGAGCGGGCACTACCATGCTTGGGTGCTAGGTACTTGTAACTAGTGATGAGCGGGCACTACCATGCTCGGTTGCTCCGTACTCATAACTAGTTATGAGCGGGCACTACCATGCTCGGTTGCTCCGTACTCATAACTAGTGATGAGCGGGCACTACCATGCTCAGGTGCTAGGTACTTGTAACGAGCAGTTGACTGCTCGGTTGGGGGCAACTCAAGTACCCATGTATAATGGAAGTCAGGTCAGTGGGAAACTCCGGCATTTTTTAGGAAGATTGCCCTTTCTGTGTTCTCCTTTCTTAATCTCCATTCCTGTAACCAACAAAATTAACTACATTTGTCCAGAGTTTGCAGACTCTAAAAAAGAATGCTCCCCCCACTGACAGCAAACAGAAATCTTGCAAATGTAGGGGGATAAAAAATAGTTTACTGGAAAATCCCAAAACATTTTTGGGAATTTTAGTCATCAGTCAATTCATAATCATTACCAATTTGAAACTTACAATTCCATCTGTCATTGATTGGGAATGCAAAGAAGTCATATAGCTCTATTATTTATAAAATGGCGAACTATAATACATTCTATTATGACCTTGCTCCAATCACTCAGTGGTGTTTGGTTTTTTGGCTTCTAAACAAAAATGTTGAGTGAAACTGGTGAAACTCATATTTTCAATTTGACAAAATATGGCTACGAAATTTGATTTGTATCAATATTGTTTGTTATTATGGTGTGTGGTCTCAGCAGACCTCAGAACCTGCTCACTTTTTCAGCCCATCAACCCATCAACCCATCCTCCACGACCCCTGTTCTCCAAATGTCCTTTTTGGCACTGCCAGGATCTCCTCTCGGCACTGGGGCTTCTGGAACGTTGTAGACCTTGGACGTTGGAATGACCATCATTTGCGATATAGTAAGTGCCTTAACCTTAAACACTGTGTCACAATGTCCCAACACATGACATTGAGTGAAGATGACAAAAAAGCCAAAATAGGACAGTTAAGCAGGCTTTACATGCTGCGACATCGCCCGAGCGATCTCGTTGAGGTCACGGCTATTGTGACGCACATCCAGTCGCTTTAGCGATGTCTTTGCGTGTGACGCCTATGAGCGATTTTGCATCGTTGCAAAAGCGTGCAAAATCGCTCATCGGTGACATGGGGGTCCATTCTCGAATATCGCTGCTGCAGCAGTAAAGAAGTTGTTCCTCGTTCCTGCGGAATCACACATCGGTACGAGTGACACCGCAGGAATGAGGAACCTCTCCTTACCTGCCTCCCACCCACAATGCGGGATGAAGGAGGTGGGCGGGATGTTACGTCCCGCTCATCTCCGCCCCTCCGCTTCTATTGGGCGGTGGTTCAGTGACGATGCTGTGACGTCGCTGTGATGCTGAACGAACCACCCCCTTAGAAAGGAGGCGTTTCGCCGGTCACAGCAACGTTGCAGGGCAGGTAAGTAGTTTGACTGGTCAGCGCGATGTTGTGCGCCACGGGCAGCGATTTGCCCATGTCGCACAACCGATGGGGGCAAGTACCCACGCTAGCGATATCGGTCACGATATCGCAGCGTGTAAAGCAGCCTTTAACCATAAACACTGTGTCATAATGTCCCAACACATGACATTGAGTGAAGAGGACAAAAGAGCCAAAATAGGACAGTTAGATGACCAGATAGTAGGCGAAGGAAGATTTTATTTTTTCCGGCACTGTACTGCTCAGAAAAACAATGTCTGGATGTTTGAGTAACTATTATGTTATATGGTTTCCCCAGATCTTCAGAGCATGAAAAATATGTTAAAAATATTCACCCTTCTGTCCACCTACTCAACCCTTTATCTGGTCCTCCATGCAACCAGTCACCAGTATTTCCATTTCCTCCGTGCAACTGGTCCTCTTTGAACATCTTCACTTGGCGTTGGGTCTTCTGGCATTGAGAAGGACTTAGATATCATGTTGAGCTTTGCTTGAGACCTAGTCAGTTCCATGACCAAAGCACCATGATATCACCATGCACGTTGCAAAGCCTGAGTCCTTTTCCATGCAGGAACTCCTGGCACTAGATTAAATTATAGAAGAGCCAAAAAGAACTGCAATAGGACCAGATGGAAGGCTGTGGAGATTGGATAGGTTAGAGCCAACATTTTAGGCTAGCTGACTCGAAGCAAATTGCAAAAATTCAGAATAAGGAGAATTAATTTGCCTCGAATAAATTTTTCCATCTCTAATGAACATATTTGGACATGGAAATTACATAACTTCTTTCTAGTAAAGTTATTACACATCTATTGGATCCAAGGCCATATTCTGCTACCTCCAGATTATAGATAAGGCATCGTATATAGGGATGATTGAATACCTCAAATATTCGGCTTTGCGAATATTTTCCGAATAGGTCGCCACTATTTGACTAGTCACGAATATTCGATGTGCAATGTAAGTCTATGAGAAGCCGAATAACAACTATTCAAAACTATTCAGGCTTCCCATAGACTTACATTGCACATCGAATATTCGCATAGCGACGAGTTGTTCGTTGAACATTCGCAAAGCCGAATATTTGAGGTATTCGATCATCCCTAATCGTATACAATCTAAGCTACTCATAAAAAGTATGTGAATGTGCAATAACTTTTACTATTATTTTTAGCTCTATAAGTAAAATTACTATTGTTTTGGTAATTAATACAGAAAAGAGGAAAATAAAAAAAATTAAAGATGGTGATTTTTTTCTTCATTCACTGAAGTTGCCTTTATCATGATGTAACGTATAACAGTTCACAAACTTCTTCTTTATTTCGGAAACCCCAATGGCGCTGTCAAAGTTAAATTTGCAGGAATCAGAGCTAATACAACCTTTAACAGAAAAATTCCCCTCTGTGTCACCTGGAGATAAAAAAAAATGAACAGACATTACTAGGTAAAATATATTATGCCCCATTTTAATTTTAGATACAGATACATTTCAGTATCAATGTAACCAATGACAACTACAATGAAAGATGGAGCAGATAACCACACTGGTAATGGGTCTCTGAGTTGAGGGAGCTAATGGTCAAATCACCTTTTCCTGACTTGCAAATATTTTTGACCACTATTTGATCTTTAGATGAAAGATCAGAGCTCAGCAGTGATAGAGAAGGACCTGTGATCATGTGATAGGAGGTCAGTCTTATTTTTGTCTCAACAGGTTTACAAGGAGTCAGTATTGGGTCTTTTTCTTTTTAATTTACTTTTTAATGACCCTGTAGAGGGAAAACAGTGTAGAATTTTAATATTGGCAGCTTTAGAGGTAATTCCTGTATAATTATGTGGGTTATGTGATTTGGAGTATTTTCTTGATACAATAGGTATTGTACTGCTGCTTAATCTGCTTTTTTTGATCTATCCTTTGTACTGCTGGACTCCATTGTAGAGTATATATATTGTATACTAGTGGGATTGAAATTTTTGCTATACTTTTAGGGTTTTTTTAAATTTTGTTTGAATCTAGAGCCTAATTAATTGTGTGTACACCCCTTTAATATATTCAGAAAATTCCAGGTTTTCAAATAAACACAGAGATATATATTTTTGCTGAAAATTATTCTTGAAATTGCTTTATACATACTTAAAAATAAATATTTTCATAACTGGATCTGTCACATCTATTCTATACTCAAAACATTTGCTTGTATATATATCTATATGTGCATATATATATACATATATATATTTATGTATAATATACTGTATATATTTATATGTATTTCATATATATTACACATATATATACATATATATATATATATATATATATATATATATATATATATATATATATATATATATATATATATGTATATATATGTGTAATATATATGAAATACATATAAATATTACATACAGTATATTATACATAAATATATATATATATATATATATATATATATATATAGTAGGTATAAGAAAACCCGGTGCACCGCTTGCTCCACGTGTTGCCGTATATTCCGTAATTCAATTCCCGGCAAAGCATGGAAGAGATCCTGGTGCAGACTGCAAATAATCCAAGGAAGAAAGAGAGTCGCACTCCTCAAAGATCTCTATGTTATTCCATCTTTATTTTTTAAAAGCATGCAGGTACAAGCGGTCCAGCGTTGTATGGCTTGTCTCAACCTCCCCACCGCCTGTACCTGCATGCTTTTAAAAAATAAAAATGGAATAACATGGAGATCTTCGTGGAGTGCGACTCTCTTTCTTCCTTGGATTATATATATATATAAAATATATATATATATATATATATATATATATATATATATATATATATATATATATATATATATATATATATATATATATATATATATACTAGAAGGTGGCCCGATTCTACGCATCGGGAATTCTAGAATTTACGTATTGTGTAGTTAACGTATGATTTTTGTTTTATTTATATATATATATATATATATATAGATATATATATATATATATCTATATATATATATATATATATATATATAGATATATATATAGATATATATATATATCTATATATATATATATATATATATATATATATATATATATATATATAGATGTTGTTGTGTGTAGTTACCAAGTGTTTGTGTAGGGGCTGTGGGCTGTACATGTTCTGGGTGTTATCTGGGTGTGGCGGGGGGTGAGAGCAGTGTTGCTAGTGTGTTGCGTTGTGTGTGTTGCGTTGTTTGTGGAACGCTGTGTGTCTGTAGCGTTGTGCGTGTGTGTTGCGCAGTTTGTGTGGGTGTGGGGTGTGTGTGTTTTGGTGGGAGGTATGTTTTGTGCAATGTGTGTGATGTGCGGCATGTGCGTATATTTGTGTGTGCCGTGGTATTTGTGTGTTGGGTGTTGTGTGTGTGCGGCGTTGTCTGTGTGTGTGGTTGTTTGTGTAGGGCGGTGTTTGTGGTTCCCAGTGTGTGTGTGTGGTGTGTTGTGCAGTGCGTGTGTGGCGGTGTGTGTGTGTTTTGGGGGGAGGTGTGCACCCCACATCGTGCTCCATCCCCCATGCTGCGCACCCCCCATCGTGCTCCATCCCCCATGCTGCGCACTCCCCATCGTGCTCCATCCCCCATGCAGCACACTTCCAAACGTGCTCCATCCCCCATGCTGCGCACCCCCCATTGTGCTCCATCCCCCATGCTGCGCACTCCCCATCGTGCTCCATCTCCCATGTTGCGCACTCCACATCGTGCTCCATACCCCATGCTGCACACTCCCAAACGTGCTCCATCCCCCATGCTGCGCACTCCCCATTGTGCTTCATCCCCCATGCTGCGCACTCCCCATCGTGCTACATCCCCCATGCTGCGCACTCCCCATCGTGCTACATCCCCCATGCTGCGCACTCCCCATTGTGCTCCATCCCCCATGCTGCGCACTCCCCATCATGCTCTATCCCCCATGCTGCACACTCCCAAGCATGCTCCATCCGCCATGCTGTGCACCCGCCATCGTGCTCCATCCCCCATGCTGCACCCCCCCCATCGTGCTCCATCCCCCATGCTGCGCACTCCCCATTGTGCGCCATCCCCCATGCTGCGCACTCCCCATTGTGCTCCATCCCCCATGCTGTGCACTCCCCATCGTGCTCCATCCCCCATGCTGCACACTCCCAAACGTGCTCCATCCCCCATGCTGCGCACCCCCCATCGTGCTCCATCCCCCATGCTGTGCACTCCCCATCGTGCTCCATCCCCCATGCTGCGCACTCCACATCGTGCTCCATCCCCCATGCTGCACACTCCCAAACGTGCTCCATCCCCCATGCGGCGCACTCCCCATTGTGCTCCATCCCCCATGCTGCGCACTCCCCATCGTGCTCCATTCCCCATGCTGCGCATTCCCCATCGTGCTCCATCCCCCATGCTTCGCACTCCCAAACGTGCTACATCCCCCATGCTGCGCACTCCCCATCGTGCTCCATCCCCCATGCTGCGCTCTCGCCATCATGCTCTATCCTCCATGCTGCACACTCCCAAGCATGCTCCATCCCCCTTGCTGCGCACCCCCCATCGTGCTCCATCCCCCATGCTGCGCACCCCCCATCGTGCTCCATCCCCCATGCTGCGCACTCTCCATCGTGCTCCATCCCCCATGCTGCGCACCCCCCATCATGCTCCATCCCCCATGCTGTGCACCCCCCATCGTGCTCCATCCCCCATGCTGTGCACCCCCCATCGTGCTCCATCCCCCATGCTGCACACTCCCCATTGTGCTCCATCCCCCATGCTGTGCACTCCCCATCGTGCTCCATCCCCCATGCTGCACACTCCCAAACGTGCTCCATCCCCCATGCTGTGCACCCCCCATCGTGCTCCATCCCCCATGCTGCGCACTCCCCATCGTGTTTCATCCCCCATGCTGCACACTCCCAAACGTGCTCCATCCCTCATGCTGCGCACTCCCCATTGTGCTCCATCCCCCATGCTGCGCACTCCCCATCATGCTCTATCCCCCATGCTGCACACTCCCAAGCATGCTCCATCCCCCTTGCTGCGCACCCCCCCATCGTGCTTCATCACCCATGCTGCGCACCCCCCATCGTGCTCCATCCCCCATGCTGTGCACTCTCCATCGTGCTCCATCACCCATGCTGCGCACTCCCCATTGTGCTCCATCCCCCATGCTGTGCATTCCCCATCGTGCTCCATCTCTCATGCTGCACATTCCCCATCGTGCTCCATCCCTCATGCTGCGCACTCCCAAACGTGCTCCATCCCCCTTGCTGCGCACTCCCCATCGTGCACTATCCCCCATGCTGCGCACTCCCAAATGTGCTCCATCCCCCATGCTGCGCACTCCTCATCGTGCTCCATCCCAAATGCTGCGCACCCCCCATCGTGCTCCATCCCCCATGCTGCGCACCCTCCATCGTGCTCCTTCCCCCATGCTGCGCATTCCCCATCGTGCTCCATCCCCCATGCTGCACACTCCCCATCGTGCTCCATCCCACATGCTGTGCACCCCATCGTGCTCCATCCCCCATGCTGTGCACCCCCATCGTGCTCCACAGTCACACATCAGACAGTATACACGCACACATCTGATCGCATACACTCACACACACACCCCACTTCTCCCTGTGCCCACCGGTGGGCGGTCCCAGCAGCTGTGCTGCACGCCGTGCTCCTCTGCCAACACTGACAGATCCGATCGTATACACTCACACACACACACTCACACATCCGAACACACTCACACACACACTGACGATATCGCACAGCGCTCACACAATCACAAAATCCGGAGATACCACATGCTTCCGGCCATGTGATCCTCCGGCAGGTCCTGGAAGGTCACTGCACGCACAGTATCGTCGCCGAGAAGCAAGCGATATCACGGGATGATGTGAGTGTGTGGATGCGATCTGATGTGTGTGTGAGGTGTGTGTGAGAGTGAGTGTGATCTGATGTGTGTGTGTGTGTCTGTTCTTATGTGTGTGCGTGTGTGTGTGTTCCGCCGCTGCAGGACCTTGATGCGCTCACCTGGGAGCCGGTGTACGCTGGTAACCATGCTACACAATATTACATGGTTACCAGCTTACCCCGCCCCCCGCTCGCACGGGAGCCCACACCAGCGTATGCCGTCAAACCCAGCAATGCGAGGGTATGTGTCGCCTGGGTTGGTGGCGTACGCTGTTGTGGGCTCCCGTGGGTACAGCACTTACCTGAGAGTCGGGGCTCCATGTTGTTTCGGGGAATGCGTGCAGGGGGCGGGGCTAGAGCGAGCGTGCAATGCATGAGGGGGGCGGGGCGTGGCCGAGTTGCCAATGCGTGCAGGGAGCCGGAACGAGAGGCCAATCCGTGTGGGGGGCGGAGCCTGGGCGAGCAGTTAATCCGTGCGGGGGCGGAGCCGAGGCAAGGCGAACGGCCAATCCGTGCGGGGGGGCGGAGCCGAGGCGAGCGGCCAATCTGCTGTTTGTCACCGTAAGGACACAATTTTGGAGCAAGACAGACAGACAGACAGACAGAATAAGGCAATTATATATATATATATATATATATATATATATATATACACATATATATACATATATATATACATACACATATATATATATATATATATATATATATATATACATATATATATATATATATATATATATATATATATATACACATATATATATATATATATATATATATACATATATATAATATATTCAAATAATAAATTTATATTATAATATAATATATTACATATTATACATATATGTGTGTGTGTGTGTGTATATATATATATATATATATATATATATATATATATAACTGTTTTTAAGAATTCTATGTACTCCCTTTAAAGTAGTCAGATCGTATCCAGATTATAAAACATGCAGAGTCAGATATTTTTACTGAAAATTATGCATTACATTGCTTTATACATTGCTGTAAAGAAAATCATTTGCTCACCTGGATCTGTCACGTCTCCTCTAAACTCGAAACATTGATTCATGGATCCAGTGCAATTCATCTTCTTTTCTTTTTTACATTCTTGCAAATTGCCGGTACAGTAGGCAGTTGGACATTCTAAACCATTCGGTGCTGGATCTTCTGGAGGAACTAAAGAGAAAAATAGAAAAAAGGCCGGCTTACCGGTAGTAGAGATCCCTCATGTAGCGTCTATGTCCTGTGGAGCCGCACAAAGCAGGGTGGATGCTCTTCCAGGAGCAAAAAGTGAAGCAGTTTCAAAATTTCCAGCAAATCCAAGTGGGCAAAAAATGTTTTTTCTTATTAAAAATTCAAAATTTTATTTGTGAGTTATAACTTCAAATGTGTTTATTAGACATGACCAAATCATTAAAAACTCGAATTTGCCAGCTTTGGCTAATTTTTCCAACAAAATGTTCTTCAACTGAATAAATAGGAAAAGTATAGTGTTGGCCCCTACAAAAATCTGAGTGAAATGATGAAGGATGTTATGGGGAAACCTAATCTACCAAACGTCTTCTTCTCTTCGGTATTTAGACATGAAAATCCCATAATAGATGATTAGGCATACAATGAATTGGGACTAGGAGAACATTTCCGTAATTGGGTTCACAACTGGCTCAGTAATTGAAATATAGAGTGGTTTTTAATGAAATACACTTTGTTTATCTTGGTCAAAGTCAACATTGGGTTACTAAAGAAGGTTTTATTATTATTATTATTATTATTATTATTATTAATATTTATTATCGCGCCATTTATTCCATGGCGCTTTACAAGTGAAAGAGGGTATACGTACAACAATCATTAACAGTACAAGACAGACTGGTATAGGAGGAGAGAGGACCCTGCCCGCGAGGGCTCACAGTCTACAGGGAATGGGTGATGGTACAATAGGTGAGGACAGAGCTGGTTGCGCAGTGGTCTACTGAACTGAGGGCTATTGTAGGTTGTAGGCTTGTTAGTCGGTTAGTATTGGGCTTTCTTCCTTTTAATTTACTTATTAATGTTGTATTAACTATTGTAGATGGCAGATAGAGAAGAATTTCAATATTTTTACGTAAAAAAAATCTGCAAAATAATACAGAGAAGGGTAATTTTATGTTATAATGGAATTTGGAAAATCGAGGGCTTAGTGTAGAAAATGTTTTATTTATGTAAATGTAAGTTCATGCATGTGGGCAGTGGAAACAAAATATATAATTAGGTACAAATTGGTAAAATAAATGGTAAAAATGCCCCCCACACCAAAAGAGAGTTGGGTTTTTTGGGAGATAAAAATGGCATTTTATAGACCAATTGCAAGGATGCTGCTGTCAGGTTAAATAAGATTTTAGGTTACTGGAAGAAAAAGCATAGATGCTCATCAGAAGAACATAGCTTTGCTTTATACAAAGAACGAAAAAATACTTATCAGTAGAGATGAGCGAACCGGTCGCGGTTCGGCTCGAGGTTGGTTCGCCGAACGGACCTCCCGTTCGAGTTCGGTTTGTCGAACGTTCGACGAACCGAACTCGAACTGCATAGGAAACAATGGCAGGCAATCACAAACACAGAAAAACACCTAGAAAACACCCTCAAAGGTGTCCTAAAGGTGACAAACAACTCAAACACATTGGAAAGTGACAAGGACATATACTCATGCGAAAACAAAACAGCTGGACAAGGAAAAAGAGGAGGACACACAGATATAGGCATGGCACGCCCTTCTAAAACCATGTAAAACACCGCAAGGTGACTCCAAGCGGAGTCTCCCTTTTTTCCAAAAATTGGGCCCACACACACCCACCCCTTCAGTGGCAGCAGTTGTGCCCCAGTTGTACACTTCACAGCTAGATTTGCATCAAGCACATTCAAAAATACGCCATTCTTATCCGTCCCCAGGATGACACCGGGGTAGGTAGCAAAGTCTTTCCTGATCCCAGCTCTGTTCATCTTGGCTTCTTTTAAAAACACAGCAAGCAAGGGTTACTCCAAGCGGAGTCTCCCTTTTTTCCAAAAATTGGGCCACACAGACACCCACCCCATCAGTGGCAGCACTTGGGCCCTAGTTGCAAACAGGATGTTTTGATTTGCATCAAGCACATTCAAAAATACGCCATTCTTATCCGTCCCCAGGATGACACCGGGGTACGTAGATAAAGTCTTTGCTGATCCATGACTTGTTCATCTTGGCTTCTTTTAAAAACAATGTAAGCAAGGGTTACTCCAAGCGGAGTCTCCCTTCTTTTCCAAAAATTGGGCCACACAGACACCCACCCCATCAGTGGCAGCACTTGGGCCCTAGTTGCAAACAGGATGTTTTGATTTGCATCAAGCACATTCAAAAATACGCCATTCTTATCCGTCCCCAGGATGACACCGGGGTAGGTAGCAAAGTCTTTGCTGATCCCAGCTCTGTTCATCTTGGCTTCTTTTAAAAACACAGCAAGCAAGGGTTACTCCAAGCGGAGTCTCCCTTTTTTCCAAAAATTGGGCCCACACACACCCACCCCTTCAGTGGCAGCAGTTGTGCCCCAGTTGTACACTTCACAGCTAGATTTGCATCAAGCACATTCAAAAATACGCCATTCTTATCCGTCCCCAGGATGACACCGGGGTAGGTAGCAAAGTCTTTCCTGATCCCAGCTCTGTTCATCTTGGCTTCTTTTAAAAACACAGCAAGCAAGGGTTACTCCAAGCGGAGTCTCCCTTTTTTCCAAAAATTGGGCCACACACACACCCCTTCAGTGGCAGCACTTGGGCCCTAGTTGCAAACAGGATGTTTTGATTTGCATCAAGCACATTCCAAATCCACAAGCATTTACTCTCCCCAGGATGACACAGGGGTAGTAAATTCCTTCTGGATCCATGACTTGTTCATTTTGATGAACGTCAGTCTGTCCACATTGTCACTGGACAGACGCGTGCGCTTATCTGTCAGCACACACCCAGCAGCACTGAATACACGTTCAGAGACAACGCTGGCAGCTGGACACGACAAAATCTCCAAGGCGTAACTGGAGAGCTCTGGCCATTTTTCTATGTTTGAAGCCCAAAAGGAGCAAGGCTCCAGTTGCACAGTCATGGCATCGATGTTCATTTGGAGATACTCCTGTATCATCCTCTCCAGCCGTTGACTATGTGTCAGACTTGTTGTCTCTGGTGGCCTTGCAAAAGAGGGTCTAAAAAAATTATGAAAAGATTCCATAAAATTGCTGTTACCGGCACCAGATACGGTCCTACTGGTACGGGTAGACTGGTGAAGATGACGAGACCGTCCCATGTTTGTCAAGTTACAACTGGGAGATTCCCTCCCTGCACCTGCACGGTTGTTTGGTGGAAAAGCCGAGCTAAGATCGAGTAACAGCTTCTGCTGATACTCCTGCATACGTGCGTCCCTTTCTATGGCTGGAATTATGTCACAAAATTTGGACTTGTACCGGGGATCTAATAGTGTGGCAATCCAGTAGTCATCATCACTTCTAATTTTGACAATACGACTGTCATGTTGGAGGTAGTGCAACAAGAAGGCACTCATGTGTCTTGCGCAGCCATGCGGACCAAGTCCACGCTGTGTTTGTGGCATAGAGGTGCTAACCGTTCTTTCTTCCTCTGACATCTCCCCCCAACCTCTTTCAACTGAAATTTGACCAAGGTCTCCCTCATCCGCTGAGTCTTCCATGTCCATGGACAGTTCGTCCTCCATTTCTTCATGTTCTCCTGCACCTTGCTCAACTTTTCGCCTGCTACTATGCGCCCTTGTCGATCCCTGTTCCCCATGGTCCCATGCCTGCTGCGTTGGTGATGATGAACGTCTGGATCTTGGTGATGTTGTTGTCCCTTGCACATATGAATCCTCCTGTAGTTCCTCCCCTTCATGTTGTCCCACCCCCTGACTCCGAATAGTGTTTAGCGTGTGCTCCAGCATGTAAATGACTGGAATCGTCATGCTGATAATGGCATTGTCAGAGCTAAACATATTCGTCGCCATGTCGAAACTGTGCAGAAGGGTGCATAGGTCCTTGATCTGAGACCACTCCATCAGGGTGATCTGCCCCACCTCTGCATCTCGTTGGCCCAGGCTATACGTCATGACGTATTGCACCAGGGCTCTGCGGTGCTGCCACAGTCGCTGTAACATGTGTAGAGTTGAATTCCAGCGTGTCGCCACATCGCATTTCAGGCGATGAACCGGCAGGCCGAAAGACTTCTGGAGCGATGCAAGTCGCTCAGCTGCGGCGCTTGAACGCCGGAAGTGAGCAGACAGTTTTCGTGCCCTGTTCAGAAGGCCATCTAGGCCGGGATAGTGTGTTAAAAATTGCTGCACGACAAGGTTCAACACGTGAGCCATACAAGGTACGTGTGTCACCTTGCCCAGGCGAAGGGCCGCACCCAGGTTTGCAGCATTGTCGCACACGGCCTTACCAGGCTGCAGGTTGAGTGGAGACAACCATTTATTAAACTCGGACCGCAGAGCTGACCACAACTCCTCAGCTGTGTGACTCTTATTACCAAGACATGTCAAGCTAAAGACCGCCTGATGCCGTTGCGCTCGGCTGCCAGCATAGTAATGAGGCGTGCGTGATTCCTTCTGCGCAGTGAGAACGCTGGTGGCCTGACCAGGCAGGCTTGGGGCGGAGGTGGAGGACCCAGATGAGGTGGAGGATGCAGAAGCTGTGGCGGAACTTGGACAGACAGAGGATTGACACACAAGTCGTGGGGACGGCAAGACTTGTGCAGCAGACCCTTCACCATCTATCACCATAGTTACCCAGTGCCCAGTCAGCGACATGTAACGTCCCTGTCCATGCTTACTGGTCCAAGTATCGGTGGTGAAATGCACCCGTTCACACACAGAGTTTCTCAAGGAAGCGGTGATGTTGTGTGCGACATGCTGGTGTAGCGCGGGCACACCTTTCTTAGAGAAGTAGTGGCGACTAGGCATCTGGTACTGGGGCACAGCGACAGACATAAGGTCTCTAAAATCCTGTGTGTCCACTAGGCGGAAAGGCAGCATTTCGGTAGCCAACAGCTTACAGAGGGATAGAGTCAACCTCTTAGCTTTGTCATGGGTCGGAGGAAGTGGCCTTTTATTTGACCACATCTGAGGGACAGAGATCTGGCTGCTGTGTGTAGACGGTGTTGAGTAGGGTGTCCCTGGAAAAATGCAGGTTTGTGAGGAAAGTGCAGGCGGAGACATGATGTTGCCTTCATCCAACGTTGGTGCTATCGATGTCTGAGAGAGCTGTACACACTCACTTGTTTCCCCTTCCAAACCAACTGACGACCTTACAAGCAAACTGCCTGTTGCGGTTACAGTGGTGGAAGTTTTGCGTGGAAAAACAGGTGTGACAGCTGTCCCCACAGTCCTAGAAGATGAAGAGCGCGCGGATGCACTGGAAGGGGTGGGCGGTGGATGGTTCGCTCCGCTAGCCGGCATTGCAGCACGGTGAGCTTCCCACCGGGACTTATGATATTTATTCATGTGACGATTCATGGAAGAAGTTGTCAAACTGCTGAGGTTTTGACCTCTACTAACAGAATCATGACAAATGTTACATATCACATGAGTTGGGCGATCTTTTTCGATGTGAAAAAAGGCCCAGGCTAGGCAAGGCTTAGAGGCCATGCGACCTGTTGATCCACCCCGAATAATGCTCATAGGCAGAGTGGTGGCTGAGGATGCAGTTGTAGACGTGCTACCAGTGCTCCGACTCTGTCCAGGAAGGCGCAAGGTAACTTCGTCGTCGGTTGCATCCTCCTCCACCGCCTCTGTTGACCTCCTCGAGTGCCTGACTGGGGGTTGACAGTAGGTGGGATCTAGAACGTCATCATCAATTGTTGTGTTTGCACTCCCCTCCCCCTCAGACCGAGCCTCTTCTTGCCCTGACCGAATATTTAAGTTGTCATCCCAATCGGGTATCTGCGTCTCATCTTCATCAGTATGTTCCTCATTGTCTATAACCACAGGTGTTACAGTTTGTGACAAAGGGTCAACATTATGCTCAGAAACTTGGTCCTCACGGCCTGAATCTGAGTCACAAAGGTTCTGGGCATCACTGCAGACCATTTCCTGTTCTGTACTCACTGTAGCTTGGGAGCAGACCTCTGATTCCCAGGCTATAGTGTGACTGAACAGCTCTGCAGACTCAGCCATCTCAGTTCCACCATACTGTGCAGGGCTGATGGAGACTTCAGAGCTGGGAGAAATCAAGTGTGATTGGGATGACAACTCAGAGGAATGGTGTTTTTTGGATGCGGTACTTGAAGTGGCTGAGAGGGCACTTGTTGGACCACTTGAGATCCATTCAAGCATTTTCCTTTTTTGCCCATCATCTACCTTTGTTCCTCTTGTTCGTGTCCGTAAAAAAGGGAGCACATCGGATTGTCCACAATAAGTAGTAGACATCTTACTTTTGCTAGTAGATGGTCTATCTTCAGCAGATGATAATGGAGCTTTGCCACCTTCCCCACTGACAAAACATTTTTTGCCTTTTCCACCACGCCTCTTCCCCTTTCCACCAGCATCTGTCATTTTGCCACTCATGTTGATTGCGACAAGATTGTGGACTGAAAATGTGGTAGTAAAAATTGAGAGGTGGTGAAGATTGCAGTGGTGGTCTAGCTTTATTAACAGCAGAATAATAAAGAATAAATATCCCTGACAATGTAACTTAGTTATAATTCGTTGGAGTGTGCAACGCAGGCAGACGTGCTGCAAATGTCTTGGCACTAGTGGGACTATAGCAAAGTCCAATAGCCACGTATAGGATGCCACTAGGTACACTGAGTGTGTGCTAGTATAATGGCTTCGTTATAATTTGTTGTAGTGTGCAACGCAGGCAGATGCGCTCTGCAAATGTCTTGGCACTAGTGGGACTATAGCAAAGTCCAATAGCCACATATAGGATGCCACTAGGTACACTGAGTGTGTGCTAGTATAATGGCTTCGTTATAATTAGTTGGAGTGTGCAACGCAGGCAGATGCGCTCTGCAAATGTCTTGGCACTAGTGGGACTATAGCAAAGTCCAATAGCCACGTATAGGATGCCACTAGGTACACTGAGTGTTTGCTAGTATAATGGCTTCGTTATAATTTGTTGGAGTGTGCAACGCAGGCAGATGCGCTCTGCAAATGTCTTGGCACTAGTGGGACTATAGCAAAGTCCAATAGCCACGTATAGGATGCCACTAGGTACACTGAGTGTTTGCTAGTATAATGGCTTCGTTATAATTTGTTGGAGTGTGCAACGCAGGCAGATGCGCTCTGCAAATGTCTTGGCACTAGTGGGACTATAGCAAAGTCCAATAGCCACGTATAGGATGCCACTAGGTACACTGAGTGTTTGCTAGTATAATGGCTTCGTTATAATTTGTTGTAGTGTGCAACGCAGGCAGATGCGCTCTGCAAATGTCTTGGCACTAGTGGGACTATAGCAAAGTCCAATAGCCACGTATAGGATGCCACTAGGTACACTGAGTGTGTGCTAGTATAATGGCTTCGTTATAATTAGTTGGAGTGTGCAACGCAGGCAGATGCGCTCTGCAAATGTCTTGGCACTAGTGGGACTATAGCAAAGTCCAATAGCCACGTATAGGATGCCACTAGGTACACTGAGTGTGTGCTAGTATAATGGCTTCGTTATAATTAGTTGGAGTGTGCAACGCAGGCAGATGCGCTCTGCAAATGTCTTGGCACTAGTGGGACTATAGCAAAGTCCAATAGCCACGTATAGGATGCCACTAGGTACACTGAGTGTTTGCTAGTATAATGGCTTCGTTATAATTAGTTGGAGTGTGCAATGCAGGCAGATGTGCTCTGCTAATGTCTTTGCACTAGTGGGACTATAGCAAAGTCCAATAGCCACGTATAGGATGCCACTAGGTACACTGAGTGTTTGCTAGTAAAATTGCTTAGTTTAAAAAACATGGAGTGTGCAATGCAGGCAGATGTGCTCTGCAAATGTCTTGGCCCTAGTGGGACTATAGCAAAGTCCAATAGCCACGTATAGGATGCCACTAGGTACACTGAGTGTGTGCTAGTATAATGGCTTCGTTATAATTAGTTGGAGTGTGCAACGCAGGCAGATGCGCTCTGCAAATGTCTTGGCACTAGTGGGACTATAGCAAAGTCCAATAGCCACGTATAGGATGCCACTAGGTACACTGTGTGTTTGCTAGTATAATGGCTTCGTTATAATTAGTTGGAGTGTGCAACGCAGGCAGATGCGCTCTGCAAATGTCTTGGCACTAGTGGGACTATAGCAAAGTCCAATAGCCACGTATAGGATGCCACTAGGTACACTGTGTGTTTGCTAGTATAATGGCTGAGTTTAAAAAACTTGGAGTGTGCAATGCAGGCAGATGTGCTCTGCAAATGTCTTTGCACTAGTGGGACTATAGCAAAGTCCAATAGCCACAGATAGGATGCCACTAGGTACACTGAGTGTTTGCTAGTATAATGGCTTAGTTAGAATGAGTTGGAGTGTGCAGAGGACAAGAGGGTACAGTGGCAGGATTGTGGTGCTCTGGGTAGAGGAATGGAAGCCTGCCTTTCTATTCCCTCCTAATGGTGAAATGCAGGGAGGAAATCCCTGACCTGGGCTACACAGACGCTGTTGCTGTTTGCAGGACCTGTCACTTATGGCTCTCTGACCCTGCCGGTACGAGCCCTTAAAAGGACTGCTAGAATGTGCTCTCCCTAAGCTGTCTAACGCTGTGTATGCAGCGCATACAGCTGTATCGGCGATAGGACAAAGGACGGAACTGCGACAGTGATGTCTGACACCAAAGACGCAGAAGGCAGATAATGGCGATCGTGAAGAAAATGTCCGGTTTTATAATGCAGGGACATGTGACATGCAGATCCTATCACACATGCCGTTGCTTCTCTGCCTCAAAGTCCACTTAGGTGTGTGTGTGTCTGTGATTGGCTGACATGCTGGCCCGCCCCACAAGACGCGCGCGCTTAGGGAAGGAAGACAAGAAAAAAAAAAAAAAAATGGCGATCGCCATTATAGAAACAGCAGTGATCTGAAGGCGCTGTTCACGCACACTATACACTGAAATGTGATAATAGTTTGATTCACAGAGTGACTTACACTATTACAGCAGAAACCAAGCTAAGATTTAGCTGTTTTTTGGCTGCTAGAACCGTTCTCGAACGTTTCTAGAACTATCGAGCTTTTGCAAAAAGCTCGAGTTCTAGTTCGATCTAGAACATGCCCCAAAATCACTCGAGCCTAGAACTGGAGAACCACGAACCACGAACCGCGCTCAACTCTACTTATCAGCCACTCCACCACCGATTGCAATTCCTGGTACAGGAAAGGGGATGAAGATATGAGTAAGGATCTGTTGGATCCAAAACGCGTCTTCTGTTTCCCTTTTAATGGAGTTTAAACCATGGAATTTTAAAATGTTAATTTAAGCCTTTAAATTATTTGTCGTTTAGGATTGCAGGATTTTCATTGGATTTTTTTGGGTTTGCCTTTATACAACTTACTAGTGCTCTCACACTTAGGCGGGCTTTGCACATTACGACATCGCATGCCGATGCTGCGATGTCGAGTGGGATAGTCCCCGCCCCCGTCGTACGTGCGATATCTTGTGATAGCTCCCATAGCGAACATTATCGCTACGGCAACTTAACATGCACTCACCTGTCCTGCGACGTCTCTCTGGCCGGCGAACCGCCTCCTTCCTAAGGGGGCGGGCCGTGAGGCATCACAGCGACATCACACGGCCGGTGGCCAATAGCAATGGAGGGGCGGAGATAAGCGGGACGTAAACATCCCGCCCACCTCCTTCCTTCTCATAGTAGATGGGACACAGGTAAGGTGATGTTCTTCGCTCCTGCGGCTTTACACACAGCGATGTGTGCTGCCGCAGGAACGAGGAACAACATCATACCTGTCGCTGCACCGGCATTATGGAAATGTCGGAGACTGCACGGATGATACGATATCGACGCTTTTACGCTCGTTCATCGTATCAAAAAGGTTTTACACACTACGACATCGCAAGTGACGCCGGATGTGCGTCACTTTCGATTTGACCCCACCGACATCGCACCTGCGATGTCATAGTGTGCAAAGCCGCCCTTAGAGTACTGTGAACAATTTTAGGATTCAGAGTATAAGTTGGACATAGCTGAACTTAATTGAGCGTTGATGACCGAGGTTATTGTGGGAATGGGTGGACTGCAGAAGATGGGTTATCAAACGTGAATATATTTGTCTTGGAAAAACAAAGGCTTAGGGGTGAACTTATTACAATGTAAAAAATATATTAAGGGCCAGTACAGAGATCTTTCAAATGATCTTTTTACACCAAGAGCTCCATGATGACAATGAGGCATCATTTACGTCAACAGAAAAGGAGGTTTAATCATCACCACAGGCATTGATTGTTTATTGTGCAAGCAGTAATGGTCCAGTCACACATAACGATATCATTAACTAGATCGTTACTACGTCACAGTTTCCGGATCGTTGTTAAATCGTTGGTGAGATGTCACACAGTCATTTACCCAACGACTTTAGTAACAATGTAGCGACCTGTATAACGATCTTGTTGGTCATTGGGACCCTGTCACACAGCAGCTATGTAACGATTCCGACCTCGAATAGGGGCGTAGTGTTTGACGCTGTGAGCCACGTAGGCGTGCATATGGGTCACCTTTTCCACACCCCTCCTCTCCGTTTGGATTAGGCGGCCGGCCTAGAAGGCAACTTTGTATCGCTTCATCCTTTGTCCCTTTTTAAGCCTTGCTTTGAGAATAGAACCTGCGACACCACCCAGATTCATTCGTACTTTGTTCCCGGTTGCTTGCTTTCTTTTCAGATCGAAGCTGCATCTGCACTTTTATTATCATAGCATATACCAATCTGTGCAGAGGGGGGTGCGGAAAAGGTGATGCAACTGCACGCCTGCGTGTCACAGTTTTAAGTTCTCATCTAGGTCGTTAACGAGATTGTTGATAGGTGTGAAACATACCGATACATCCTGCCCAGCAGGAATCCAACGAGCCAAAATGGCCCAGGACATTCAGCAACGACCAACGATCTCACAACAGGGGGTGGATCGTTGGTACGTGTCAAACATAACGAGATCACTGGTGAAGTCGTTGTACTGTGATGTAGCAACGATGTCGTTAGCGATATCGTTATGTGTGAAGTGGCCTTTAGACTATGGAACACTCTGCACATGATACCATAATGGTCAATTTACTAAAAAGAAAATATTGCTGAAGATGGAACTTTGGTTTAAGGAACTACCGTGTTTTTCGAAAAATAAGACACTGTCTTATAATTTTTTTGCCCCCCAAAAAAGCACTAGGGCTTATTTTTGGAGGAGGTCTTATTCTTGGAGAAACACGGTTGGGGGTAAGTTTACCCCCCAAAAAAAGCAGACCCCCCCACTTCCAGGAGACTCATACTCACCAGACCAGGACTTCTGCGTGGCTGCCAGGTCCTCCCTGTGATCTCCGGTCGGTGCTGCACGCCGTCCTACCCTGCTGCTAGCTGACACACACAGCAGATCACAGGCACACACAGCCGATCACACACACACACAGCAGATCGCAGGCACACACAGCCGATCACACACACACACAGCAGAGCGCAGGCACACACAGCCGATCACAGATACACACAGCTGAATGCAGACTTACGCAGCCGATCGCAGAAAACACAGCTGATCACAGACACACACATAGCCGATTGCAGACACACACAGCAGATCACACACACACACACACACACACACACACAGCCAATCGTCGCGCACACATCACATCACATCCAGCGCTTACGGCCGCAGGGAAGGAACCAAGTCACGTGTCCCGCCGCAGGTCCTATTCACTGCGCTCCACAGCACTGCCTCTCAGGATTATGCCGGCGAGAAAGATCGGTGTCACTGGATGAGGTGAGTGTGTATGCGATCCGATGTGTGTGCAATCCGATGTGTGTGTGTGATTTGATGTTTGCGTGTGATCCAATGTTTTGTGTGTGCAATCTGATTGTGTGCGATCCAATGTTTGTGTGTGAGATCTGGTGTGTGTGTGTGATCTGATTGTGTGTCTATGTGTGTGAGAGCTGATGTGTGCAATCACTGCAGGTCCTGCCGCTCAGTGTCATTGTAATTGTGCCGCCGTCTACAAGGAAGTGTCCTGCAGTATCTGTAACCTTTTTAGCTGCATGGACACTTCATTATAGATCCGCGACTAGGGCTTATTTTCGGGGGAGGGCTTATATTTAAGCCTTGCTCCGAAAATGCTGAAAATCTCTGCTAGGGCTTATTTTTGGGGGAGGTCTTATTTTTGGAAAAACACGGTAGGCTGATTGCCTTATGTGGAATCAGGAAGGAAGTGTTCCCCTAATATGGGACAGTTAGCATTTGTGTTATGGTTTTTTCCCTTTCTATGAGTCAACCCATTGTGTGCATGCTCCTTGAGCCACTATCCTCCCTGCCCTCCAAGCAGTGTCTATTTGGTTTTAGCGCTGCATGGTTTCCATGGTACCGCCATGGGTCCGTGCGCATGCCCGGGCCGTGACGCTGGTGGGGGGTGGTTTAGATGGGTGGCTCTAGTGTGCATTGGCCTTTATACCAGCATTATTATCTGAATTCTTTTGTGTATTGTGTCTCTTCATGGTCTGGTACCTGGGTGCTCTCCCCAACATATAACCTTTTGTTTCATGTTTTTATATCGTGTCATGTTATCTTTTTTAAACTGTTACTATCTATTTCTATCTATTGTTCTAATAAATATTGTATATTTTATTGACCATCAAACTCCTTTGCTTTTTGGTTATGTTATAAGTGTACCTTGATGGACTTATGCCTTTATTCATTATTTTAAAAAAATAAGCAACAATATTCTCATATATTTACAGCAAACACATAAGTCTATGGATTTGATAGTCAGTTACACAACAATCATTATTTACAGATTGTGACTTACGTTGATATCCATCAGTATTGCATAATTTCCCAATGCAGCAATTCATAAAAAATCGGAATTTCCCATTTTCCACTAACATTGAACCCTTGGCTCCACACATAGTGTCGTTGGCACACGATTTTAATATTGACTTGTACACAATTCCATCTGCAAAATCAGTTCTTAAATGTCACAAACCCAGAACTGAGATGGGGAAACTGCAAATTTTGAAAAAAGTTTAGACTTTTACTCACTGTTATAACTGTATTGGGAAGCGGTCATACATCGGTCTCCAAGGCATTCAGTCTCAGATACATTACATGTTGTGGAGTTGCGGGAAAAGCCGGAATAACATTTAGAGGAAAAGACTGGAAAATAAATGTATCAATTTATATTATATTATATTTAGGAATAATGAAAAAGCAAGAGAACATTAGTATAATGTGCAAAAACACAAAAGTTTATTAATTACATGATTACACACAGGCTACATATAAAATCACTGTGTCTTAAAAACAAGCATATGGAGGGGAAGAGATGGTGTGCATGTGATAGGATGACATCCCAAAATGAGTAATTAAATGGCAAATGGATTCCTAGTACTCCTCGAACAGAGGAGACAGAGTAGAATATATTACAGAGAAATAGCCGTGCACTCTGTATTGTAAAATCTGCTGAAAACACAGCACATCCGAGTGCAAAGAAAATTCACGATTGAATAAATGGGATAGACTCTACCTAAAATGCTAAGTGCAAATATTGTATCCAGCATCGCATACCCAGGCCCTAAGGACCCCCCAACGCGCGTTTCGCCATGGTGTTATTTCTTCATAAGGGAGGAAGATATATTTAGTAATAGTCAGAAAGGAGCATTCAGGAGATTGGGTGAATATTCTAGTTCTCATTAGAATTGTGTTTAACATTGGTAAATTGATGTTAAAATTGAGTGGAATTCTTAATTCGTAAATCTTTTCATAATAATCCTCATTTGTATTTTGCTGCCTTATTTTTACTTTTAGGAATTAGATTATGAACTTAAGGATGTGATTTAACCTCTGCATTTTTTTCTAAAGTAATTAATAAATTTGTGAATATATTTGAGTGCAACTGAATTGTAGAAATGTTTTACAAACCTACATATTCTCCAGAATGCTATTTTTTTTTGCAATTTGCTCTGCCCAAATTCCAAAAACAAGGTGGCCAAGTAAATAATTATAACATAAAAATATAATCTTGGGACTGTAGTGAAAAAGACTGAAAAGAATGTCAACAATGGGGAAAGCAAAAATGAAAAGGATCTGAGAGCCGGACTGTAGGCAAGACTGATGAACAGTAATATTAACCTCTTTGAGACACATGACGTACTGGGTCCATCATTGATCGTGTTAGGGTAATTCCCGCCAGCTGCCGCAGGCATTCGGCAGCGATCACCGCAAATATCAACTGATTTGAACAGCTGACATGTGTGGCTATCAGGCACGGGTGGATCCGCGATCCATTCGTGACTGTTAACCCCTTACATCTCGCTCTGAAAATGTCACAGTGCAATGTAACAGCATGCTTTGGAAATCATTCACTTACCCGGCTCCATTGGAAGTCACATGGAGCCAATGTTTGCCATGATAGCACAGGATCATGTGATGACTCCTGTAGCTATCATGAGTCACTTCCTCTTACACCCGGCAGAGCGCCGCGTTAGAGAGGAGAGCAGTGTTTCTGCAGATCTCAGCTGTGTAGCTGTGATCTACTGAAATGGAATGAAAGAGCTATCAGGCTGCTGATTCTTATAGCCCCCTAGGGGGACTAGTAAAATAAAAAAAAGTTGAAAATGTTTTTAAAAAATTAAAAAAATTAAAAAAAACTAACAATTTAAATCACCCTCCATTTGCCCCATTGAAAATTAAAGAGTTAAAAAAAAAATAATATACACATATTTTGTATTGCTGCATTCAAAAACACCCAATCTATCAAAATATAAAATCAATTATTCTGATTTGTAAATGGCATAGCGCCAAAAAATTCCAAATGCCAAAATTAAGTTTTTTGGTCACCATAAATTTTGCACAAAAATGGATAACAGGCGATCAAAATATTGCTTCTGCGCAAAATGGCACCGTTAAAAATATCATGTCAAGATGAAAAAAATGAACTATCGTAGAGCCATTGATCCTGAAAAATTAGAACACTATGGATAACGGAAAATGGTGCAAAAAGTGCGCCTTTTTTGGGACAAATTCTAAATTTTTTTAACTCCTTATATAAAAGTAAACCTATACATGTTTGGTGTCTCCGAACTCATACCGACCTAAGGCTACTTTCACACATCAGTTTTTTTCCATCAGGTTCAATCCGGAAAAAAACGGGTAAAACGGATCCGGTACCGCATCCGGTTTTCCCCCATAGACTTGCATTGTTACCGGATTGTACCGGATGGCTTTGCGTTGCATCCGGTTTTTTCCGGATGCGGCAAAATAATTGAATGCGGCGGCCGGATAGAACGTATCATGTAAGGCTACTTTCACACATCCGGTTTGAGCCCTGCGGCTCAATCCGGCTGTGAAAACTATGCAACGGATGCGGTGAAAACACCGCATCCTTTGCATCAGTTTTTACATGCGGCCGGTCCGGTTTTTTCCGGTTGCGGCATGCTACTGAGCATGCGCAGTGGAAAATACCGCATGCGGCGACCGGATGCGTTTTTTTTCCGCATCGCGCCGCATCCGGCCTCCATAGGGATGCATTGAAAAATGCGCCGCAGCGGCCGGATGCGGCGCGATGCGGTGTTTTTTGCCGGAGCAAAAAACGTTGCAGGGTACGTTCGATCCGGCCGCCGCATCGGCTAAATCTGCCGCATGCGGCAAAAACCGGACCGAACGCAAGCCCCTACGGCACAATGCGGCACTAATGTAAGTCAATGCAAAAAAAAACCGCAATCGGCGTTACAAAAGCCGGTTGCGGTTTTTCTGCAGAACGCCGTATTGTGCCGCAGAGCAAAAATCCGGATGTGTGAAAGTAGCCTAACGTTTTTTGGCCCCTTAAAAAAACCGCATTCTGCCGGATCCGGCGCAATGCGGCATTGTATACAATGGGTGTCTATGCATGCCGGATCCGGCGCAATGCGGTTTAAACCGGATGCGGTGACCGCATCCGGTTTGGTAAACAGAGCATGCGCAAATTTTTTTTTTTCATCATCACAAAACTTATAAAAGGATCCAGCACATTCTACACACCTCCTGCCGGATCCTGACTTCAACTTCTGCTGTCCTCCAGTCCAGTGCTCCAGGGAACAGGTATGTCCACAGTACTGTCCACAGATCACTGCTGTGAGCTGCGTACATGTACTTAGACATTTTTTTTTCTTTTTTTGCAGGTGCAGTGTTGCCGTTGAATTTGTGGACAGCCAGTTGGTGTGTCCGTTTCCATTGAGTGCCAGTGCGGATTTGGAGGAGAGTGTTCCTGAGGTAATGTCCACAGTACTGTCCACAGATCACTGCTGTGAGCTGCGTACATGTACTTAGACATTTTTTTTTCTTTTTTTGCAGGTGCAGTGTTGCCGTTGAATAAAAAAAATATGTCGTCTTCTGGTAGCCCGCCCTTCGGTTCAGAAACTGAGGTATTTTTTTTTTTTTGGTGTTATTTTTTTAAAAAAAAAAAAAAAAAAATTTTTTAAATAAACGACATTTACACAGGTGGCCGAAACATCACAGGAGATGCTGCCAGAAGAGGACGGAAGGGGTGGAGAAATACACGGAGTGGGCGGTCATAGTGTAAGTTTCATACAGGAATTGTTTACCACAGCACACCAAACACATAAGTAAATAATGTTTTTTTTTTTCTTCACTAAAGGCTTCAACTTCTAGGGCTCACGATAGAGCTCCCCCAAGACCGTCCCAGGGTCGTCGTCGAGGTGGCGGTGGTCATAGTGTAAGTTATTTTTTTTTTTTTTTTTTTGTCATGTCAGTGTGAATTTTTGTCTATTTTTTTTTTAAATTTCTTTTTTCTTTCTTTGAACAGGCATCACAGCGTGCTCCCGATTCTGACGGTGAGGAGGCCGGATTTATCAACATCGACCTCCTCATCGATGAAGTTAGAGAAAGGGAGCCGCTGTGGAACATGGCTGACCGCCGCCACGCTGATTCGATCGTAACCCGTCGACTCTGGGACGAGGTATGCCACGCAGCGGTAGAAGGTTGGGGGGAGCTCAATTCTCGTGGCCAGAAGAAACAGCGTAAGTATTCACAGTTCAGTAGGTTATGCTGCATGATGTAATGTGTTGTATACTAACCACTTTCTGCTTTCCACTTTCAGGTGACAAACTTCAGAAGCGGTGGCGGTCTATCAGGGATCGCTTCAAAAAGGAGTTGAATCAAGAGATGCAGGCCCCGAGTGGATCCGGAGGACGCAGATCGAAGTACCGTTACTTTAGAGCGTTGTCGTTCCTCCGGACAACTATGGTGTGCAGAAGGTAAATATTCCCCACAATATGTACAAAGTATAATATTTTATGTCTGATTTTTTTTGCCTTTTTTTTTTTAGTCAGTGCCAATGTATAGCAATTAAATTAATTATTGTTTTGTTTTTCCTCTTTTTAACAGCACCGTCTGCAGCACTCAGGAGCCTGCATCAAACCCGACAGGAGCGATCCCTGAACAGTCCGCCACTGGGGAACACAGGCACAGACCCCACCCATCTGAACCTTCCCTTCCATCGACATCTGTCCCATCCACCTGCGCTGGAGCTTCCCGTGAGACTTCATTACCTGAAGCTGCTGGTGATGAGATAGCTTTTCCCCTACCCCACCCCTCTGACACTGCTGCCCTCAGTAGAACACCTTTGGGTTCTGGGCGTCAGCGTCATAGGGGTCAGGAAAAGAGCTATGCGCCCGAGTTCTTGCATCTAAATGCAGCCTTCCAGAACGCCATTCAATTATTAGCCGAACAAAATCGTTCATCTTTTAGCTTAATAAATGCCAATATGGAAAAAAATACGCACGAATTGTGCACGCGTCTGGACAGGCTGCATTTAGATGCAAGTAAATCACCCAATCATTGTTTTTTTCAAGCCGTACTAGAGCGCATGGAAAAGCTATCTCTTGACCATCAGATGCATGTAATGCAAGCCACACGGCAGGCTCTGGCGCAGGTTGACTCCCAACCACCTCCACCCACCCCTCCAAGACCACCTGCCCCCCCTCCAGCCATTGTCCCTACTCCCCCTACTGCCCAGTACCAGCCTGCTGCCCAGTACCAGCCCGCTGCCCAGTACCAGCCTGCTGCCCAGTACCAGCCTGCTGCCCAGTACCAGCCTGCTGCCCAGTACCAGCCTGCAGCCCAGTACCAGCCTGCAGCCCAGTACCAGCCTGCGGCCCAGTACCAGCTCCCAACCACATCTGCCCCTACACTTCCTACCCACTACCCCATCTCGCCTTCCACACCCATCATGACCCCAACTCAAGCCACTAATTCACCAGCCACCTCTTCTGTCTCCCAATCCCTCCACTCCACCCCTCAATCCTTACCAAATCCCATCCCATCTCCTGGTTTCCCTCTTGGTTTCTCAAGCACACCTTCACCTTCTGTTACTTCCCCACCACCACCACCAACACCACTTTCCACCCTCAATACTCCAACTGTGCGTGTGTTCCCACCTGTCAGCCCCTCCAGTACTATCTCCACCCCAAGCCCAAGATATACCAATTTATAATTTATGTTTGTAATAAAAATAAAAGTTTTTTGTTGAAAAGTATTTATTTGTTCTTGTTTTTTTTGGGTGGAATATTATTTTGCAAGTTAAGTAAATAAAAAGGTAATACAAAAACATAACATGTTGTAATTTGACGGTGTAAAAATTACAAATTTTTAAAGCGAGTGAAAGCTTAAAATTAACAAGGTTAACAAGATATTTTTTAATTTATTTTTAACTATTTTTATTTGTTATAAAACTAAAGAAAAATCTTATACCATTTGATCTTGCCAATCTACTCTACCTTCTGGGGACACAAAATAGTCAGCATATTTGTCACGGATTGTTGAACAGGCAACACTACTTCTAAATCCAGGACTGGTGTAGTCAGTCAAAGAGGTGGATTCCAAACTCTGGTCATCCAAGGACAAAGGTTCCTTTGTTAAAACAAAATTGTGCAGTACCACACATGCTTTCACAATTTCATCCACAGTTTCAATGTTTAAATTAATGGCTGTTAACAACACTCGCCATTTGCTGGTTAGTATCCCAAAGGAGCATTCCACCATTCTTCTGGCTCTGGATAATCTGTAATTATATATTTTTTGTGTTTGCGTCAATCCACGGCTTGCATATGGCTTCAATAGATGTTGGGAGAGTTGAAAGGCTTCGTCGGCCACAAAAACAAAGGGCATTGGGGGCTCACATGTGCCAGGAAGAGGTCTTGCAGGAGGGAAATCAAAAGTATTCCCATAGATTCGCCGCCCCATTGGGGACATTTTAAAGACCTGAGAGTCATTGGATCTCCCATATGCGCCAATGTCCACTGAGATGAATTTGTAGTCCGCATCCGTTATTGCCATTAGGACAATTGAGAAATATTTTTTATAATTGTAGTATTCTGACCCCGAAGCAGCAGGTTTCACAATTCTGATATGTTTGCCGTCCACTGAGCCAAGGCAATTTGGAAACTGACAAATGTTATAGTATTGTTCAGCAATTGCAAGCCATCTTTCCCTGGTGGGCTGGGGGATGAAATCCTCATGGAGGCAATCCCACAAGGCTTGGCAAGTGTCTCTAATGATTCCCGAGATGGTGGAAATTCCTAGTCGAAACTGGTAGTGGAGGGATGAAAGCGACTCTCCAGTTGCAAGGAATCTGTAAAGGAAAGACAATAATTATAAAAAAATAATAGCAAACACATTACAGTTAAAAGTCAATTTACAGGAGGATACAATTTAAAAAAAAAAAACTTACCTAAGCGTAACCAGCAAAACGCTCCTCGGGTGTTATAGAGAACCGGCTGTAGGTGTCCGTTTTACGGATGTTGTCCGCAACAAGGCCAAGGAGGACGTCAAAATTAATCACTGACATCCGGACATAGCTTGTGAATTTTTCATGGTTTCCACGGAGCTCCAGGTATAGGGTTGAAAACACCCCACGTGTCAGTCTCTGTGCAGTCAGGGGATGGATCCAAAAGCGTCGATGTCGCTGACGCCTCAGTCGCTGTCGCTCCTTTTCTCTGACGATGATACCCAAGCGATTTGCCTCAAATATAAAATCTGCAGCGATCTTTGTGTAATTTGCAAGAATAACATCCATGGTTTCTGCTTGCCTCTGTCTTCATTCTGTCATATATGCTTCAAAATACTGTATATATACTATATGTTCCCAATAGCCAATCAGAATACGGAACTCGTTAATTGTTTGTTTAGTGTTTAAAAAACGGATCCGTAAAAAAACGGACATAACGTATGCAAAACGGATGCAAACCGGACCCACCGGATCCGTTTTTTAACGGATCCGTCATAAACGGATCCGCTTAAAAACGGATCCGGTAGGTCCGGTTTGCTCCGGTTTGCACAACAAAACCGGAAACGTTGGATACGTCAAAAAAAAGGACTGTGCCTGAATACAGAAAACTGATGTGTGAAAGTAGCCTTAGGCATCACACTGACAAATCAGTTTTACCATATAGTGAACAGGGTTAATAAAATATCCCAAAAACTATCATGCAATTGCCCTTTTTTGCATTTTTTTACTTTTTTGCCGTTTTCCAGTACACTATGTGGTAAAACTAATGATTTCCTTCAAAAGTACAACTCGTCCCACAAACAAATAATCCCTAACACGGCAAAATTGATGGAAAAATAAAAGAGTTATGGTTCTTGAAAGAAGGGGAGCAAAAAAAAAAAAACCTGGAAAAATGGAAAATCGCCTGGGGGTGAAGGGGTTATTTTTTTTTATTTTTTCCTTTTAATCTAGGTTTATTATAAAATGCAATCTGGATAGATATCAGAGCATAATAAGAATAATTAAAATGAGATTAACTTAATAGTGAATCGAATTTCCGTGTAAAATCCACATTATTTGGTGAATTTGAATCTTGCCAGGTCTGGTTGTCTATACAACTAGTCATGTAGAAGTATCATATAAAAGATAAATATTAAAACCAGTGGACCTTAAATAGATGGATCCACACAAACTATTACTGGGTATGACAGATTTGCGGCTGTATGTACATATCCTTGGAAGTGTAAGAAATAAGTTGCCAACAATTATATTTTCATTTCCAAAAATGATCTAATGTGTGTCACAATTTATAGAACAAAGAATGTTGTGGTGGAATATATATTTATTTTAATTCAAATGCACTGGTAGAAAATAATGGAACAACAATAAAATAAAGTTGCAGACACTTCTTGGTGCACTATGTTTATACAGTGTGTCCACCCATATCCTGTCCACCGCCATTAACTTGAGAATGGTGGCAGCTATCGGCATAGAAGTGGTGTCTAGGTATAGTAAAGTAGCCATGCGCTACGCAATGAAACCACCTATAGCGACACCTGGTGGAAAACAACGGAGTTAGCATTTTTATCTCAAAAATGGAATGAGAGAGAGAAAAAAAGGGAATTACAAAGTTGTAGGGCATCATCAATTCAATACGAATTGACACCTTGCATACAGAAATGCTATGATTAGAATGTGTAAAACTCACAAGGCTGTGGACGTGAAGCGATACCTCATGGAGACCGTCCTACAAGTCATTGGGTATGGAGGCTGTGTGGAGTGGCCTCCACGCTCACCTGACCTGACCCCATCGGACTTCTTTCTGTGAGGTCACATCAAACAGCAGGTGTATACGACCCCTCCACCAACATTGCAGGACCTACGACGACGTATCACAGATGCTTGTGCAAACGTGTCACCTACCATATTGCACAACGTGCAGCAAGATACAGTATGCTGTGCAGAGTCCAGATGTGCATTGCAGCTGGCGGGGGCCACTGTGAGCATCAAAGTTAAATGAGCACCATACGCGTGACCAGCATTCAATGTTTTGGGGGGGGTCATGGGTTTCATATCATAGCATTTCTGTATGCAAGGTGTCAATTCATATTTAATTGATGATGCCCTACAACTTTGTAATTTACTATTTTTCTCTATCTCGTTCCGTTTTCGAGATAAAAATGCTAACTCCGTTGTTTTCCACCAGGTGGCGCTATAGGTGGTTTCATTGCGAAGCACATGGCTACTTTACTATACCTAGACACCACTTCTATGCCTATAGCTGCCGCTGTTCTCAAATTAATAGCGGTGGACAGGATACGATTGGACACACTGTATACTGTGAAGTGACTACACAAGTCTTACCTGAGATGACAAAGGCAGAGATCATGAAAAGTAAAGCCACCAGGTTCTTCATTGTGGATGATTGGGCGTCTCTCGGATTCTCTTCTGTTCGTCCTGTTGTCTGCACACATAGATCATATAAGTACTCTTTGGAAAAGTAAAGAAACTATTGTGTAATGGGATGGATGTGATCACTCCAATAACACTTGCCTTGGCACATCTCACTTTCCAACTTTCACTGGAAAGACAACCTCCACCATAAGACAACGATGTGATGACTAGTGATGAGGGAGCACAAGTATGATCGGATTTTTGAGTACTTGGATGCATGCGACTTGTGCATCAAGTATAATGGAAGTCAATGTGGAACTTGAGTATTTTTCTGAAAGATTTCCGTTGACTTTCGTTATACTCGGGAACTTCAGTCACACCCATCTATGCATCCAATAAAATATCGAGCACTCGTAGTGTTCACTCATCACTAGTGATGAAGATAATGTGTTCCATATATCACTATCAGGTGGGAATTTAAATATTGATAGTATAAAACTTAAAATTTTACTTACAGACGTCCTGCTAAATTTCCCCTTTTTTGCGTACAACTTCACTCTTTGGTTAGCGGTTTTGGAATCCCACCCGCAGCAAAAAGAACAGGATTTGTCACCAATGCACTTTGCGATCCTGACTCTAAACCTTTCCTAGCGTTATGGCCATCAGAATATCTACAATTTAATCTTCTCAGAAGCGCGTGTGTCTTGTTTGTCTTTGCGTAATGTTTAATTGTCTAAAATAAAGTCTAAACTCGTATATTTATTTTCCCTGAGGAATTGTAACTGGATACGTTTCACTGTGTGAACAAGCTTGATATTGTTTGTTTCTCCTTCAGGCGCTCTAAAATAAAGTTCCAACATTGAATACCATTTTTATTTTCATGAAATTATTAAATCCAAGCGTGATCATTTTATATAATATATATCTGCAGCCGATGGCACCATGTGTTTATGATAAACCATGTCAAATCCTCTAAATACACATTGGTGGAATTCTTGACCTATGCCAACCGATGAAACCCTAAAGTAGCCTAGTGTGGCCCAAATATCAAAGATGAAATTAAAGAAACATTATTAAGCACTACAAATATTCGGACCCATATGCACTACAATGACTTAGTAAGTTTTCAACTGGTTGTAATGATGAGCGGACACTACCATGCTCAGGTGTTCAGTACTGGTAACTAGTGATGAGTGAGCACTACCATGCTCGGATGCTCGGTATTGGTAACTAGTGATGAGCGGGCACTACCATGCTCGGGTGCTCGGTACTGGTAACTAGTGATGAGCGAGCACTACCATGCTCGGGTGCTCAGTACTGGTAACTAGTGATGAGCGGGCAGTACCATGCTCAGGTGTTCAGTACTGGTAACTAGTGATGAGTGAGCACTACCATACTCGGGTGCTCAGTACTGGTAACTAGTGATGAGCGGGCACTACCATGCTCAGGTGTTCAGTACTGGTAACTAGTGATGAGTGAGCACTACCATGCTCGGGTGCTCAGTACTGGTAACTAGTGATGAGCGAGCACTACCATGCTCAAGTGCTCAGTACATGTTACTAGTGATGAGTGGGCACTACCATGCTCGGGAGCTCGGTACTCGTAACTAGTGATGAGCGGGCACTACCATGCTTGGGTGATCAGTACTGGTAACTAGTGATGAGCAGGCACTACCATGCTCAGGTGCTCAGTTCTGGTAACTAGTGATGAGTGGGCACTACCATGCTCGGGAGCTCGGTACTCGTAACTAGTGATGAGTGAGCACTACTATGCTCAGGTGCTCGGTACTGGTAACTAGTGATGAGCGGGAACTACCATGCTCGGGTGCTCACTACTGGTAACTAGTGATGAGCGGGCACTACCATGCTCGGGTGCTTAGTACTGGTAACTAGTGATGAGCGGGCACTACCATGCTCGGGTGCTCTGTACTGGTAACTAGTGATGAGCGGGCACTACCATGCTCGGGTGCTCAGTACTGGTAACTAGTGATGAGCGGGCACTACCATGCTCAGGTGCTCTGTACTGGTAACTAGTGATGAGCGGGCACTACCATGCTCGGGTGCTCAGTACTGGTAACTAGTGATGAGTGGGCACTACCATGCTCAGGTGCTTAGTACTGGTAACTAGTGAGGAGTGAGCACTACCATGCTCTGGTGGTCTGTACTCGTAACTAGTGATGAGCGGGCACTACCCTATGGTACTCATAACGAGAAGTTGAATGCTCGGTTGAGAGCAACTTGAGTACCCAAGTATAATAGAAGTCAATGGAAAACTCAAGCATTTTTCCATAAGATTTCCCTTTCTTTATTCTCCTTTCTTCCATTGCTGTAACCAATAAAATTAGCAATATGTTTCCAGATTTTTAGGACTCTACACAAGAATGCTCCCATCCACTGAGACAAACAGAAATTTTTCAAATAAAAAGGGATTTAAAAATAGTTTATTGGAAAATCACAAAACTTTTTATTTGGAATTTTAGTCATTAGTCAATTCATAATTAATATCAAATTGACACTTACAATCACATCTGTCATTGATCAGGAATGCAAAGAAGTCATAGAGCTCTGTTATCTACAAAATAGTAAACTATCAGCGTATAATACATTCTAATACGACCCTGCTCCAATCACTTAGCGGTGTTTGATTGTTGGCTTCTAAGAATTATATAGAAAATCATATTGTGTATACAAAGGAAACGGCCACAAAAGTGAGTGAAACTCGTGAAATTCATATTTTCAATTTGATAAAATGTGGCCGTGAAGTTTGATTTGGATCAAAGTTATGTTCTGTGTTTTTTGCCAGACCTCAGAACCTGCTCACTTGTTTAGGCGACTTTCACACATCAGTTTCTTTCCATCAGGCACAATCCGGAAAAAATTGGATAAAACGGCGCCGGATCCATTTTATCCCCATTGCTTTGTATTAGCGCCGAATTGTGCTGGATGGCATTGCGTTGCATTCGGCTTTTGCCGGATCCAGCGTAATTGGCTAATGCGACGGCCTGATGGAACGTCTCTGAGAAAAAAACGCATCGCGCTGGATCTGGCGCGATACGGCGTGATTTACAATAGAAGCCTATGGACGCCTGATCCGGCGTAATGCAGCAAAAAACAGATGCGGCCGCCGGATCCGTTATTTAAACTGAGCATGCTCCAATTTATTGTAAAAAAACTTTTCCAGCAAAAATACGGATGAAACAGATGCAAAAACGGATGCACCGGATCCGTTTTTTAAACTGCGCATGCTCCAATTTATTGTAAAAAAAACTTATCCGGCAAAAAAACCTGACGAAACTGATGCAAAAACGGATGCGCTGGATCCGTTTTTTAAACTGACCATGCTCATATTTATTGTAAAAAAAGGATCCGGCAAAAAATGGACGACACATTTGCAAAAATGGATGCGCTGGATCCGTTTTTTAAACTGAGCATGCTCAAATTTATTGTAAAAAAACTTATCGGGCAAAAAAAACGTACAAAACGGATGCAAAAATGGATGCACCAGATCCGTGTTTTAAACTGAGCATGCTCAAATTTATTGTAAATAAACTTATCGGGCAAAAAAACGGACGAAACGGATGAAAAAACGGATTTGCCGGATCTGTTTTTTGACAGATCCGGTATACCGGATCTGTCAAAAATAAGGTTCCGGCGCATCCGTTTTTGCATATTTTGCGCCGGATCCATTGCATCAGGCACACGCCAGATTGTGCCTGATGCCAAAAAACTGATGTGTGAAAGAAACCTTAGCCCATCAACCCATCCTACACGAGCCCTGTTCTCCAAGTGTCCTTCTTGGCACTCTCATCATCTCCTCTCGGCACTCGGGCTTCTGGAACATTGTAGACCTTGGACATTGGAATGACCATCATTTGAGACATAGTAAGGGCCGTAACCATAAAAAGTGTGATGCCACAACACATGGCAGAGCGTGAAGATGACAAAAGAGCCAAAATAGGACAGTTAGAAGACCAGTTAGCAGACAAAGTAAGATTTTTTTCCCGGCACTGTACTGTTCAAAAAATGGCATCTGGATAGCTTGAAGTGCTCTGACAAAAAAACACACCGCCCCTGATCTGGCATGATACAGCGTGATTTACAATGGAAGCCTATGGACGCCGGATCCGGCGTAATGCACCAAAAACCGAATATGGCCGCCAGATCCATTTTTTAAACTGAGCATGCTCTAATTTATTGTAAAAAAACTTATTGGGCAAAAAAAAACGGATAAAACGGGTGCAAAAACGGATGCGCCAGATCCATGTTTTGACGGATCCGGTATACCGGATCCGTCAAAAAGAAGGATCCGGCGCATCCGTTTTTGCATATCTTGTGCCGGATCCGGTGTATCAGGCACACGCCGGATTGTGCCTGATATCAAAAAACTGATGTTTGAAAGTAGCCTTAGCCCATCAACCCATCCTACACGAGCCATGTTCCCCAAGTGTCCTTCTTGGCACTTTCATCATCTCCTCTCGGCACTGGGGTTTCTGGAACATTGTAGACCTTGGATGTTGGAATGACCATCATTTGAGACATAGTTAGGGCCTTAACCATAAAAATTATGATGCCACAACACATGGCACAGAGTGAAGATATCAAAAAAAGCCAAAATAGGACAGTTAGATGACCAGTTAGTAGACAAAGTAAGATTTTTTTCCTGACACTGTACTGTTTGAAAAAATGGCATCTGGGTAGCTTGAAGGGCTTTGTGGAAAGTTAAGATTTAGGAGCATTCATTAAACTTTAAACAGTTAAGGCTACTTTACACACTGCGATATCGGTCCCGATATCGCTAGTGTGCGTACCCGCCCCCATCTGTTGCGCGACACGGGCATATCGCTGCCCGTGGCGCACAACATCGCCCAGAGCCGTCACACATACTTACCTGTCCGGCGACGTCGCTGTGACCGGCGAACCGCCTCCTTTCTAAGGGGGCGGTCCGTGCGGCGTCACAGCGACGTCACTGAACCGCCGCCCAATCGCAGCGGAGGGGCGGAGATGAGCGGGACGTAACATCCCGCCCACCTCCTTCCTTCCGCATAGCGGCCGGGAGGCTGGTAGGGAGACGTTCCTCGCTCCTGCGGCGTCACACGCAGCGATGTGTGATGCCGCAGGAACGAGGAACAACCTCGTTACTGCTGAAGTAACGATAATTGGGAATGGACCCCCGTGTCGCTGATTAGCGATTTTTCACTGTTTTGCAACGATGCAAAATCGCTAATCGATGTCACACGCAACGGCATCGCTAATGCGGCCGGATGTGCGTCACGAATTCCGTGACCCCAACGACTCCGCATTAGCGATGTCGTAGCGTGTAAAGCCCGCTTTAAACTTATCTGCAAAGAAAAATTTTGGACACTGGAATCTATATATATTATACATCTCCTTTGTAGTTAAGCTATTGCATGTCTATCATCTGAAGGCCATGTCTAGCTACCTCCATATTACAGATAAAGCATCTTATCCTAACTAAGCTATGCAGGAACGTATGTGATTATGCAGCAATCTTTTCAATATTTTTTAGCGCTATAAGTATAATTACTATTTTATCCTTCTATATACCATATTTTATGGTTTATAAGACACACCCCAAATATAGAGGAAGAAAATAGGAAAAAAAATAATTTTTAATGTTAAAATGAGGGTCCGTTTTATAATCCTAGCGTGTCTTAATCCTAATGCTTACCAGGGGGGAGCGGCAATGGTGGAGCGGCTCAGAAAGGTCACAAGAGGCAGGGTCAACGATGCTTCGGGTTTAGAGGAAGAGATCTCATAAGAGTCAGTGGACAGAGGGTCAGCAAACTGCGGCCTCGGGAGTGTTGTGGTGGGTGCCATTGATCTGCCGGTGTGCTGCGAGGGTGTCACTGCAGTGGATGACTCAGGAGCATCATAGGACCAGGTGTCGCTGTGGCAGTGTGCGCCTGATCTAACTGTGGACTCCATTGAATCACCCGCGGTTGACCAGATGGACTTCAAGAAAATGGCCACAGAGGTAGTGCGTGTTCAAAAAGGTGTCCACGGCTATTTTATTTAAGTCCATGTTAATCTGTGAACGCACCACCTCCAAAGCCATTTTCTTGAAATTCATCGCATCAACTGCGGGCGATTCAATAGAGTCCACAGTCAGCTCAAGGCACCCACCGCCACCGCAACACTGCAGTGACATCCTCAGTATCACCAACCCTGCATCCTATGACCCAACTCCACCACCGCTGCCCCGGTAAGTCATATCCACATTGTAAGATGCACCCCCATTTTACCCCCCAGTTTTGGGGGAAAAAAGTATGTCTTACAATCCAGAAAATATGATAATCATTTGTCAAAAGGACAGAGCAGAGCAGAATACATTAAAGATACTTATTTCATTCATTTAATGGAGTTGTTTTAATTATGGTGTAATTTATAACAGTCGACAAACTTCTTCTTTAGTTCTGAGACTCCGACGGCGCAGTCAAAGTTAAATTTGCAGGAATCCAAGTTAATACAACCTTTTACAGAAAATTTCCCTTCTTTTTCACCTAGAGACAAAAAAATGAACAAACATCATTAGGCAAAGTTTATATCCATATTACAAATTTGGATATCTTAAGGGAGCTTTACACGCAGTGATATCGCTAGCGAGCGTACCCGCCCCCGTCATTTGTGCATCACTGGCATATCGCTGCCCGTGGCGCACAATATCGTTAGGAGCCATCACACAGACTTACCTGCCTAGTGACGTCACTGTGGCCAGCGAACTGCTTCCTTTCTAAGGGGGCGGTTCGTGTGATGTCATAGCGGCGTCCCTAAGCGGCCGCCCAATAGAAGCGGAGGGGCGGAGATGAGCGGCCATAACATCCCGCCCACCTCCTTCTTTCCTCATTGCCGGCAGCCACAGGTAAGCTGTAGTTCGTCGTTCCCGAGGTGTCACACATAGCGATGTGTGCTGCCTCGGGAACGACGAACAACCTGCATCCTCAACAATCAACGATTTTTTGAAAATGAACGACGTGTCAACGACGGACGATTTGGTGAGTGTTTTCCATCGTTAACGGCTGCTCGTTGGTGTCACACGCAACAACGTCGCTAACAATGCCAAATGTGCATCACGGAATCCGTGACCCCGGCGATATATCGTTAGATACGTTGTTGCGTGTAACGGGGCCTTTAATGTCATGCACCCTTTGTATCCGTGCATGCAAATTACTTCTACTGCATCAGACCCTGTTCACATTGCAGAGTCCAATAGGCAACCTGGTCTCTATTAAGTGCTCAGCTCGGCTGGACGTTGGCTCAGTTATTTCACTGCTTCCAGCCATGCAGGAGTTAATCCTTGTGGAGCAGTGTGCTGAGAGCCAGGTTGCTAATTTTCTTTCACAGCTGGTCTCATCCTATTTAAGGCTGAGGAGTGTAGTGGGAGAGCGCCGAAGATAGTCTCTGCTTGCAGTGGTGAAATCCCAGCATCCGTGGCATACGTCTATATGGTGACCAGCTTATCTTCTGCTTAGTTTGAGAGTTCCCTGGTGTGAATTACGCCTACCCATTTTGATTTATTCCCTCTGGTGTCATTTTGTCTCTCATCTTTGGTCATTTGTGGTGTTTCAGTGTTACCCCTTGTCTGTGCCTTCTGGAGGTTGTTATCTTAGGTCTTGCCCATCCAGGGGTTGGTGTTATAAGAAGAGGTCCGGACAAGAGACAGGGCTTACGGTGGTGACCTGGACCTCCCTACCATCAAAGGTACCTCCAGGGTGAGGGCGAGCACAAGGCCCACAATCACAGGGCCAACATAGCACCCCCTGACAGTTAAATTCCATTACTGCAATATCAATGTGACCAGAGGTGCATGTCCAATGGAATCCAACAACTCTACTCATATGGAAACTCTACGTTTTTGAGGCTAAAGGCCAAATGTCCTGTTCATGGTCTGACAATTTTGTGATAATGTGAGCACTATTTGAACTGAACTATATATGAAAGGTTGGAGCTCAACAGTGAAGAAGAGAAATGATGGAGGAGGACCAGTGATCACCTTACCAAAAGTCAGATATATTTTTGTCTCACAATGCCTATAGGTATTTGCTTGATACACTGGGTACAACTATTTAGTCCACTCTTTTTGATCTATCCCTTGAACCTATGGACTCTATGGACCAGGCTGCCAAGACAACCTGATACTGAAATTTTCTTAAAGTATATATTTTAATAAGAGTGTATTATATATAAATGAGATTGGGCTTTTTACTGTGTTTTTAGGGGTTTTACCGTAGTTGTGTTTTACTATGGGGCCTAATGAATTCTATGTACGCAAGGTTATCAAATATGCAAATAAGGGTTTTTTTCAAGAACACTTATACATGATCATGCTTTACACATACTTCAAAAATAAACATTGCTGACCTGGATCAGTTACATCTGCTCTAAACTCAAAACATCGGTCCATGGATCCGGTGCAGTTCATTTCCTTGTCTTTTTTACATTCCTGCCAACTACCGGCACAATAGGCGGTTGGACATTTTGCACCATTTGGAGTTGGATCTTCTTTAGGAACTAGTGAAATATACAATAATTGTTTTTATTAAATATTTTAAGTGAGTTTTATAAATTAAATTTTGTTAATTAGAAATGAGCGACTCATTAAAAAATTGATTTTAACGTGTTTGTCAAGTTTTTTATATACACAAATAGGAAAATTCTCCAAAATGATTTTGTTGGCTTTTTCAAAAACAATCTGGTTAATACCTTTGCGGTATCTTGGATTTAAAGGTAACAGTGATTAGCAGATCACAGGTCAACTTTAACATGAGTAGAGAAGATTTATTTTCATTTGGTGTTGAAGGAGTTGAGTTCCATTTTGATCATGCGAAGATTCCATATAGCTCTAATCTTATCTGTTGCACCTTGCTGTTCCACCCTTTCATTATTTAAAGTCCCACTTTATCAGGGTCCCGTTAAACATAGCGAAGAACCAGTGATCCCACCAGCGATCCGACCAGGCAGGGATCGCTGGAATGTCACTACATGGTCGCTGTTGAGCTGTCAATCAGGCAGATCTCCACAGCGACTAACCATCAGCCACCAGCGACCTGTGTAACAACGGCTCCCTACACACTCAGAACCGGCGCTCATTGGTCTCCCGCCGTCAAACTCGCCGATGCGTGCTGCACAGTGGGAGACCAATGAGTAAAAAATGGTCCTGATCGTTTTGTTACAATCAGCCCACTCGCTGCTACGTGTCACACACAGCGATATCACTGGCAAGGTCACTGATACATCACAAAACCTGTGACATTTCAGGGATCTCACTAGCAATCTTGCTATGTGTGATAGGGGCTTTACTCTCCCATGTGCCGGTTATAGTTCTTCTATGCTGATCTCCCATAAGATCAGTATAGAAGATTCATAAATGTCCTTGTGAAAGCTGTGGTGTTCCATTTTTTATTCCTGCTTGTTTCTCTCTTGCAGTGTTGTATTATTGTAGCAGTAAAATTAGTGTTTTGCTGCCCAGCTCAATAAACAAGGTGAGCCAGGACTTACGCACATCATCACCAATGGGGGAAGGATCTTTCTAAGGATGATAGGGAGTGCAGGGTGCAGCTTCAGGTGAGTGTTAGGGGTCACTCATACCCCTTTTCCTTATAATCAGGGCCCCCTTTTTTTCTTTTTTGTTGTTTTTTTGTTGCACATGCTATTCAAAATGCATATGTGACGCCCTAGCAGCAGTCGGACTGCTCGGCAGACACTTCGATGAAAAAAAAAGGGTTATTTACAGGGGAGAATATTTGTGACGCCACCTGCGGTGTGCGGTAATAAGGAATACCGCCGCTGCCTTATGGGAGTGCCGGGGCTGATGGTATTGGGGCAGCCTGGTGATGATTCCCTCCGCAGGTAGGGGCCCCGGGACTCAGGGTAGGGAATAGGTAGGAACAGTCTATATTGATATAGGGCCGGCAAGGCGCTGGGGAGCCAGGGTACTCACTCAGATGTGATGACGCATTCAGTGGACACAGACTCTGAGGTAAACAAAGTCTTTTGGTACTGCTGCATTCGGTGACAGCACGTCCGGTGAACCCTTTCAGTGATTCTGTGGTAGACTGGAGCCTTCCTCCATACACTGTGAACTGTGTGTGTCCCTGGCCCTGTTGGCTTGAAACCTTCAGGTCCCGTCCCTCTTTTTACTGGGGTCCTGCTCTTAGCAGCTGGCACGTGGGATTTTGTGACTGCTCTGTGTGGGAAGTCCTATCCCTCTGTTGTGCTGACACCGCTAATCTCTGAGCCGTTGCAGATAGCACGTGAAGCTACTTCCCGCTGCAGGTTAATTGCCGGGTTGTGTGAAGCTACCTCCCGACTTAGGGGCCTGTCCCCCGCTGTGTGCTCGGCCCCCAGACCGGTTGCTGTGGATCCGATGGCTGACGGTCCTCTTGCCCCGTCCAGCCCTGTCCTCCAGTTTCCCGCGACTGGGTTTCCGTCTCCTCAGGCCCAGGCCACTGTCTGTGACCCAGCCAGACTCTCCTCAGGGAGCTCTTAATCCCCAGGTCCTCTCTCTTTTTCAGTTACTACCAACTGTCTAACTGACTCCTCCCACCAGCCTGTCTGACTCATAGGTGAGCGGTTCCTTTCCCAGCTGGAACCACGCCCCTGGTGTGCCTGACAAGTGTAGTGTTTGGGTGACTAAGATTTGTGCTGTTGGTACAGAATCACTGTTGCGGACCCCGGAACCAAGGAGGGTGGGCCCTGCACCAAGGATAGAGAATAGTGCAGTTCACTGTGACACCCTGGACTAGTCCAGGGGCGTCACATTCCCCCTTGGTTAAACGTAGCTCGTCCCCGAGCTACAGTGCACCCAGAGTGTTTATTTTTATCTGCAAAAAGTGAACATTTTAATAAGAAAAACATCTATTTATCCCACGCAGGGGAGGCACTTTGCTTGAACCCAACGTTTTGCTTTCCCAGTCCTTCATCCCACCCCCAAAGTTCCAAAAGGAGGCAAGCCACAGCTCCTGTTGGTGTCCAGACCTGGGCCATATGTCTCCCAGGTCTCTCCTCCACCTGTGTCTTCTAAATGGGAAATAACCATTTACAATAGCACCAGTTCGTGCTGGCTACCACCAGTCCTGTAGCCAAAGGTCCATTTTCAATAAAACTTATCATTGGTCGTCAATCAGGTCATGAATCCAGGTAATTAAAATAAAATCAACATTCTTCTTATCAACACTCTATATCAACATGTCTTACATGACTATCATTAGCATGGAAAATAGTAGAATTAAAAGCATGGAAAATACTAAACATTTTTAAATTTACTCTATATTTAGACTATTTACATTAGGGTAGAGTAGCCGGGTTCCGCTACCATTCCTCATCTCTGAACCTATGTGGGGGCTGACCAAAGTTCACACGGGTGGACCTTCTCAGCTCCTGGCTTCCCTCTAACCCTTGTACTGTAGACCAGTGCTCTGAAGGTAGGGCCTCTACCACTGCCTGGTAATTCTGTCCACGGGAGCCTACAGCTGCCCTGCACCATATCATCATCTCACTCTGTGGGGGCACTACCACAGGAGCTGCATCCATTACCCGTACACTGCCAATTTCCCCACCAGACAAAATTACCTGTTGCATCTGCTGGAGGGCTCGAATCTCTCTTTGCAGGACCCTCTGGCGTCTCGCTCCTGCAGTTTCAGAGAGCTGTTGGAGCAGAAACAATACTTCCGCCATACAATTCTCAATAACATTAGTCCCCAAAATCATCTTAGGGTTCCGGTCACTAGGGTCATTCTGCACTACTATGAGTCCTTGGCGTGCTAACTCCACCCTGCCCACCTTGATGGTCACCTCCTTGAACCCGAGTTGTGTTACTGGTAAACCATTCACAGCGTAAATAGTGAGATCATTGTCCGGTGGGGCGAGTTCCTCAGTTGACCAGAATTTGGTATACAGTACTTGGGGTATAGTTGTTACCTGGGAGCCGGTATCAAGAAGTGCTGAAATCGGAATCCCATCCAAGGTGATGGAAACGATGGTCCTTCTTCCAACATACCGCTCCCGCCAGTCTGCTGGGCCTTGTTGATTTAGTCCTGGGGAGTGGCCCTTGGCCCCAGGGGTGGCCCGTTTAAAGGACAAAAACGGGCGTAGTGACAAGTCTTGTTGCACCTATAACAAACAAGGTTTTCATACCGGTCACGGTTCCTTCCTCTGTATGTCGAGGTCCTCCCTCTCATCCAAGGGACGTCATCTGGGTGGTTAGCAAGCTTCTCCGATGGCTCTGTCTTGGGCTGGAGCTGCATTGCCTCTAGGATCCTTGCAACATCACTGCTCAGCTGCTGCACCTGTAAATACAAATCACTGGTACCGCCTGCAGGCGCTGCTGGGGTTTTTGGCTCTGGCAGTGCTCTAACAGGAGGCGGCACATGTAGAGGAGAAGTGCCGGCTTGCCAGGACGTAGCAGAAGAATCAGCTGGCTCTGGGGTTTGCAAAGCTTTGATGGCTCGGTCTTTTAAAACAGCAAAGTCCATTGCAGGATATTCCAGATTCCACAGCCGTAGCTGCTTGCGGTCCTCCAATGACCCCAGGCCTTGCAGAAACTGTTCAACAAGCATCTTGTTTCCTTCAGCTTCACTAATGGGGATGGTTAATTTGAGAGTCCGTAGCGCTGATTGCAGCCTCAGGGCATAGTCTCTAATGCTTTCTTGTGGGCGCTACTTGCAGTTGTAAAACTTTATCCGGAGTTCTGCCTCAGTGCGGTTTTCAAAGGAAAGTCGTAGACGTTCACAAATGGCAGTTACTGAGGCCCGGTCCTGATCTGTCCAGGTTTCTGCCTCCAGCTCTGCAGCGCCTGATAACTGACCGAGTAGTACAGACGCTTGCTGCCGGTCATTCATCCCATACATATCCAGGAGTGTGCGGATTTTTCTTTTGAATCCTTGCAGTGTGTCAGGGGAACCATCATATTGGGGTAGCCAGATAGCGCCTGGCACATACGGTAAAGTCATTGGCATTATCGGCGCGGTCGCTCGTGCGTCCATGTCACCTTGATCTTGAGGGGGAACCGCTGCTGCTCTCGCTTCACCCGGCGCCGACATCTTTCTATGCCCCCTTGGTTTTCAGCGGCAAATTGGCGGCAACTGAATTATTTTATTCACTTCGGGCTCAACAGTTTTGCAGAAGACGCACATCACCCAGGTTAGTGGGTCCAGTCCGATCCTGTTCGTGACGCCAAAAATCAATGTGTGACGCCCAAACAGCAGTCGGACTGCTCGGCAGACACTTCGATGAAAAAAAAAGGGTTATTTACAGGGGAGAATATTTGTGACGCCACCTGCGGTGTGCGGTAATAAGGAATACCGCCGCTGCCTTATGGGAGTGCCGGGGCTGATGGTATTGGGGCAGCCTGGTGATGATTCCCTCCGCAGGTAGGGGCCCCGGGACTCAGGGTAGGGAATAGGTAGGAACAGTCTATATTGATATAGGGCCGGCAAGGCGCTGGGGAGCCAGGGTACTCACTCAGATGTGATGACGCGTTCAGTGGACACAGACTCTGAGGTAAACAAAGTCTCTTGGTACTGCTGCATTCGGTGACAGCACGTCCGGTGGTCCCTTTCAGTGATTCTGTGGTGGACTGGAGCCTTCCTCCATACACTGTGAACTGTGTATGTCCCTGGCCCTGTTGGCTTGAAACCTTCAGGTCCCGTCCCTCTTTTTACTGGGGACCTTCTCTTAGCAGCTGGCACGTGGGATTTTGTGACTGCTCTGTGTGGGAAGTCCTATCCCTCCGTTGTGCTGAAACCGCTAATCTCTGAGCCGTTGCAGATAGCACGTGAAGCTACTTCCCGCTGCAGGTTAATTGCCGGGTTGTGTGAAGCTACCTCCCGACTTAGGGGCCTGTCCCCCGCTGTGTGCTCGGCCTCCAGACCGGTTGCTGTGGATCCGATGGCTGACGGTCCTCTTGCCCCGTCCAGCCCTGTCCTCCAGTTTCCCGCGACTGGGTTTCCGTCTCCTCAGGCACAGGCCACTGTCTGCGACCCAGCCAGACTCTCCTCAGGGAGCTCTTAATCCCCAGGTCCTCTCTCTTTTTCAGTTACTACCAACTGTCTAACTGACTCCTCCCACCAGCCTGTCTGACTCATAGGTGGGCGGTTCCTTTCCCAGCTGGAACCACGCCCCTGGTGTGCCTGACAAGTGTAGTGTTTGGGTGACTAGGATTTGTGCTGTTGGTACAGAATCACTGTTGCGGACCCCGGAACCAAGGAGGGTGGGCCCTGCACCAAGGATAGAGAATAGTGCAGTTCCCTGTGACACCCTGGACTAGTCCAGGGGCGTCACACATACGCGAATATTAGACAGTACTCGTTATGAATATAGCCAGTACAAATAGTTACTGTAGGTACTCGCTCAACTCTAATTGTATGTTAGAAAGGCATGTCCACAGAAATTGGAGCTTCAGAGACTGGAACGTTTTTGGAAATTTTTTGGGTAAAGTATACAAGGAGAGAACAATGGAAAGGACACCTTTGTAGGTGTTTACTACAAGCCACTTGGGCAAGTTGATGATACAGTATGGATAAACATTTTGTACATCAGATGTCCAAGTTCTCAAAAAAATATGATGCAGTGATCATGGGAGATTTAAACTATTAGGCTGGAGTCAGACTTAAGAGTATCTCTCATAAATCTTGCATCACATCAACCGGCATGGCTGCATACTCTCCAGACAGGAGCGGGTTGGCCGCATGTATTTCTATGTAGCTGAGACGCTTTTGTCCGAAGAGCGTCAGGCCATGCCAGGTGATGCGAGACTTATGAGAGATATGGTCAAGTCTGACTCCAGCCTAAAGACATTTGTAGGTGATCTCTCTCAGGCTAAAAGAACAGATCCAGCTAATTCTGTATATACATGTCCACTTTTAATTGTTAAGAAATGCGGAACATGTTGGTGCTACAAAAATATTATTATTAATATTACAATTATCATCACTATTGTGTCACTTACGTTGATATCCATCAATATTACATAAATTCCCAGTGCAGCAATTTATGTAAAATCGATATTTGGCTTTGTCCATTAGTGCTGAACCTTTGGCTCCACACAAAGTTTCATTGGCACAAGATTTCAATATTGATTTATAAATAATTCCATCTGCAAAATAAGTAAATCCAAGTCACAAAATGAGAACTCAGGTGGTGAAACAACAATTTTGGCAAAAGAAAGATTTAGACTTTTACTCACTGTTGTTAGTGTATTGGCAAGCGGTCATACATCGATCTCCAAGGCATTCGGTCTCAGACACGTTACATTTTGTAGAGTTGCGAGAGAAGCCTGAATAATATTTATAGGACAAGACTGGAAAATAAAAGTGATAACCCACTGATGTTATATGGATACAGTGAACATGAGACCGTCTGGTGAAACGGTGAATATTCTGGTTGTCTTTAGGATCATGTTTTTCACAATTGAAGCCAATTTGTCAACATTACTACTAGTGATGAACAAGCGTGCTCCACACTGCATGTTACTCGATCAAGTATCAAAAGTTCATGAGCGAAAGCTTAAGTTCTTGACCCACATGTTTCATGGCTGTTAGACAGCCAATCAACATCCAGGGATTGCCTGCTATACACGGTAATGCCGTGGCCATATTGGCTATTGGCATTACTATGATTGGCTGGCCAAATTGCATCATTGGGTCCTATATGAGACACCTGGGGCACAATGCTTATCACATTCTCTTCTGGAAGTAATTCCGGGAGAGTTGATGTACGAGAGACAGCTTAGATTACAGTAGAGTTTGTATACTTGCACATTTTAGTGCCTTTCATGTGACACTAAAGGGTGTTTTTAGCTTTGTTTAACTTAATAAATAAATATTTTAAAAAGTGGGTCCCCCTATTTTTGATAATCAGCAAAGGTAAAACAGACAGCTGGGGGCTGGTATTATCAGGCTGGGAAGGCCCATGGTTACTTGGCTCTTTCAAGCCTAAACATTCTAACCTCCAGAAATGGTGCTTCCTTTAGCTGTGCCAATTCTGGCACTTTGCTTGACTCTTCCCAATTGACCTCATGCGGTGGCAAACAAGGTAATATTTTGGGGGTTGATATCTGTGTAATGTCTGCTGGCATCAAGCCCAGGGGTTGGAAATGAAAATGCATGTATCAGACACCCATAAGTAACTCAGTAAGTGTAAAGTGAAACAAATATTTTATTTAAGGAGTCATTCAAACTCTGGTTTACACATCTAATGTGATGCACCATTTCTGGGACAGCTGTGGGCTGAAATTTTTAGACCAGGAAGGGGCCAATATCCATGAACCCTTCCAGCCTGATAATACCAGTCCTGCTTTACTTTTGCTTGTTATCAAAGTGTGGGGGGACCAGATGTTGTTATTTTATAATTATTTATTTAGTTAATCCAAGCTAAAAAACTGTTTGCAACAAAAAGGGGGAGAGATTGATTGAATTGATTGAAAATGGCCAGTTCTGACATTGTCCTGGTGTGTGTGGCATTTGCTGCACATGGTGGGACCTGGATTCCCTTCATCCCCATTTCCCTACCTTGAAAACATGGAATGGAAGCGGTTTCTGAAATGTTACAGGTATATGTGTTGCTTTAATACGGTTCTGCCTTTAATAAATGTAGGAGGCCGCATGGCACAATGTAAATATTAAATATAGAGTAGGAACCCCCTATTGAGATTTGCCATGACGTGGCAGGGGTGGCTCAAAAAATTGATCAATTATTTGCTAAAAATCTCATTTTGCATTATAGCACATTTGCATAATATGGGAATCTTCACTTTTAATTGTTTGCATGCCATTCTCAAGCAGTGCTGGCTCCCCCTTTTTATAAAAAAACTGTTAAGCCTGGCTTAACTAAATAAATAAATAATTAAATAATTAAAGAAAATGATGTGGGATCCCCCCGATAACCAGCCAAGGTAAAGAAGAAAGCTTGAGGATGATATTATCAGGGTGGGAGTGTCCATGATTATTTGTTGGATTTGCTCAATTTGAGTAAGGAGCACTCGAGTAGTTTAGTTCTTGTTCATCACCAGTTACTACCTTGATGACTCAATAACTTGAATTTTGGTCTAATATTTTTACTGTTGAGCCACTGATTTATTATTTGTTTCCTTTTTTTACCTGACTATGAATAATTCTGAAGTAGGACTTATTATGAATTTGGGGATATGCTTTTACTTCTATTTTTTTCTAAGGTAATTAATTGAAAATGAGCAACTTGATTAGATTTTTATTTAAATTGTACAAAAATCAGCGTATTTCAAAATATTAATTATTTTTCAATTTGCGCTACACGAATTCTGTAAAATAGTGGCCAGCTGAACTGTAGCGGATCAGGCAAATGGATAATAAGAAGACCAAAGAGAATTTGTCGGATGCGGGAAGAACAAAGAAGAGGCCATGAGTACCGGACAGGAGAGTGGGCAGTATTAACTTCTTTTTCACTGATTTGGTTTATTAGCTCCACAGCACTTTACAGACTTGACCATTACTATCACCATCAGGGCTCACAATCTATATTCCCTATCAGTACATCTTTGGAGAGAAGGAGGAAACTGGAGGAAACTCACTGAGAACATACAAACTCCTAGCTGATAATGGCATTGATGGGATTTGAACCCAGGGCCCCAGATCTATAAGACTGCAGTGCTAACCAGTAAGCCACCATGCCGCCCATATATTAGCTTTCCCTTTTCTTACATCCTGCATTTACTATGATCTGGACTCTGAATCTCTTGGAATATAAAATGGAGCATTCAATTTGTGGAGAATAACTTTGCTGTGAATTCTAATTTTCTGTAAAATTTTCATTTGGCCATTTTGAATTTTGACAAACTTCTCATCTCTACAATAAATCTCGAAACTACCAGTATGTGAGTAAGGATTAACTCTTTAAAACTACCAAGGAAGGTATAAGATATGGCTTCTTATAAACCTATTACTAGGCATGAAAGGTTTGGGTCTACAGTATAGGTCACACCACTGAACGTGGAAGAGATGGGTCTCTTACAAGTATTTGTCCATTTCCAAAAATGAACTAATGGATGTCTCAATTACCAAAACAAAACAAACATTTTGAGAATATGCATTTTTACATTTGGATACACTTGTTGAAAGTAATTGGTGAACATTACGATATTTTTTTTTCTAACACCCCTCTATGTATTACGTGTATAGTATATGCTGTGAAGTGACTACGCAAGTCTTACCTGAACCAGCAAGGGCAGAGATTGCGGAAAGTAAAACCACGAGCTTCTTCATTGTGGATGACTGGGCATCTTCTCGGATTCTCTTCTGCTCGTTCTGTTGTCTGTACGCCAGAGTCATATATATATATACTTTTTTGAAAGGTAAAGAAACTATTGTATCATGGGATGGATGACACTTCTTCCATAACACTGGCTACGTAACAAGTTTCACCGGTAAACCATTCTCCATAATACGACAATGGCATGATGAACTATATTATGACTCCATCACAATATCTACGATTTTATCTTGCCAAAACCAGTTCTGTTTTATTTGCCTTTGAATATCTTTAATTATCTCAAAACAATATATTTATTTTCCCAGCGGAATTATAATTGGATACATTTTAGCTGTGTGCACAGCTTTCTATTGTTTGTTTCTCCTTCAGGTGCCTTAAAGGGAACAGGCTACCACGGGAGGTAGTGAGCTCTCAATCAATGGAACTCTTCAAGCGGAAACTGGATAAACATATAGCTGGGATGATCGAGGAAAACCTGCACTCGCAGGGGGTTAAACGCAATGGCCCTTGAGGTCCCATCCTACTGTACCATTCTATGATGCTATGAACCAGTCACCAGATTTGGACCTTCTAAACTAAAGCTAGCACCTTAAGCAGCGCCTGTGCTGCATTCTATGAAGGTGCACGTTATCCCCTGACCCCCCTGTAGCCCCCAAAAAGCATTTTTATAAAATCTCCCGCCCAGTATGAAAATTGTCCAGTCTGGTCTTATGCGCATCCTATTCTGTGCCTCCTGTCCCTCCTTTCACCGTCCTCCTGTGCTGATTGACATGGATAAACTCACAATAATCTTTGTAAGGCAAAACACTAGAAAAAACAATGGCACAATTGTGTTGCTCTTACTATTTGACCAGATTTGGATTTTGTTTTTTTCCTGTGCACTGTTTGGTAGAATGACTGCTGTTAGGCACCATCATATCTATGTGCAATCAAGTCCTGATGATGTTTTTTAAGCCAGATGTTGGATTTCCACATCAGCAGCCCATAGAATGGAAGCGTTCTCACAGAGAAAGTGATCTGACATATAGTGATTGGAAGATGGTGGTGGATGGTGAAAGAAGAAAAGAGGATGAGGAGCTTGCACTTGCACTTGCACTTGCACTTGCAGGCCCAATCACTCTGCACTTGCAGCCCATTTACATAAAAGCAAATGCAGAGTTTAATCCCTGATGCAGTATTAACTCCTTTTCAGACCGGCCAATTTTTCGCTTTCCGTTCTTTTTGTCGCCATTATTCTTCTGAGAGATGTAACTTTTTTATTTTTTGGTCAATATGGTCATGTGAGGGTCGTTTTTTGCAGAATGAGCTGTCCTTTTAAATTAAACCATGATTTTTACCATATAATGTACTGGAAAAGGGCAAAAAAAATTCAAATGTGTAAAAAATTGCAAAAAGAGTGCAATAGCACTATAGTTTTTGAGATATTTTATTCACTATGTTCACAATATGGCAAAACTGTTGTGTCGTTGTGATGCTTAAGGTCGGTGTGAGTTCGTAGACACCAAACATGTAGAGGTTTACTTTTATGTAAGGGGTTAAACAAAATCAGACGTTTTTCTGAAAAAAGTGGAGCATGTTTTACGCCATTTTCCGTGACTTCCAGCGTTGTCAATTTTTGGTATCTATGGCTCAATGATGGCTTATTTTTTGCGTCTTGAGCTGACGTTTTTAAATCTATCATTTTTGCACAGATGCTACATTTTGATCACCTGTTATTGCACTTTTTGTGGCGCCCAAAAAAGTCATTTTGGCATTTGGAATTGTTGTGCTGCTACGCCGTTTACCGATCAGATTAATTAATTTAAATTTTGATAGATCGGGCATTATTGAATGCAGCAATACCAAATATGTGTCTATTTTTTTTAACCCTTTAATTTTCAATGGGGCAAATGTGGGGCGATTTGAACCTTTAGGTTTTTTTTATTTTTTAAAAACTTTTTTTAAACTTTTTTTCATTTTACTAGTAGGGGGCTATATGGATCAGAAATCTGATCGCTCTGCCATATCTGCTGATCACAGCTACAGAGCTGTGAACAGCAAATATACTCATTTCCTGTCTCACCCAGCTCTTGGCCGGGTGAAAGAGTGAGTGAGTCATGTGAGCTACAGGAGTCATCACATGACCCTGTGCTACCATGATAAGCACCTGAAGTCACGTGCAAACATTTACCGCGATTACTATTATAAAGGCGCTGTCACTTATTGACAGCTCCATTTATGGGTTTAAACAGCACGGGCGGATAACGATTCTTCTCGTGCCTAGCAGGCACACATGTCAGCTGTATAAATCAGATGAGATGGGCGCCGTAGATTAACCATTAACTATGACCACTATGATGTAATTTTACTGCCCGCAGTCATTACGGGGTTAATAATTATATTTTAAATAAACAGAACGTATCCTTTAACATTCCTGGGACAATTATTGTTGAACTTTCAAGTAAACCAACACATTTTGTAATTTGATAGACAAATAATATTTACATACACTTTAATGAAGATATTAATCTAAATTAAAGTTGTAATATTTTATCACGGGAAAGATCTATATATTATAATTGATGTAAATAAATGTGTAAATGCTTTAAACATCAATTATTCAAATTTGTATTGTGCCACTCTGCAACAGACATTCTATAAGACTCTCCCCAGACGGTAGCTTACTCCTCAAAGACTGAATAGAGTACGTCCTCAACAAACATCATTGTGTTGGAGAAACTGTGGAACTTTCCTCAAATTAACATTTTTGGGTTGGAAATCTAAGAGATGTTTTCTCAAATAACATTAATTCATTTTACTTCCCAACTAACTCTTTCCTCATTAGGTTTGGAGAAATTCCCCAGTAAATATACACATATTCTTTGTCATACTCTACTAATGTTTAAACACCTTTAGGCAGAAAAGTGGATATAAGCGTTAGTGGAGACAATTCAAGAAGTTACAGAAAGAATGTAATTGTCCCACTGTACAAAGGGCTAGTAAGACGTAGTACAGCGTATTCCCCACTAGGTGGCAACAGAGTAGTGAAGGAGAGACAAAGGGGTACTTTGCACACTGTGACATCGCTAGCCGATTGTAGCAATGTCGAGCGCGATAGCACCCGCCCCGTCGCAGATGCGATCTCTTGTGAAAGCTGCCGTAGCGAACATTATCACTACAGCAGCTTCACACTCACTTACCTGCCCTGCGACGTCGCTCTGGCTGGCAAACCGCCTCCTTCCTAAGGGGGCTGGTCGTGCGGCATCACAGCGATGTCACACGGCAGGCAGCCAATAGAAGCGGAGGGGTGGAGATGAGCGGGACGTAAACATCCCGTCCAACTTCTTCCTTCCGCATTGCAGGTGGGACGCAGGTAAGGAGATGTTCCTTGCTCCTGCGGCTTCATGCACAGCGATGTGTGCTGCCGCAGGAACGAAGAACAACATCGTACCTGTCGCTGCAGTGAAATTATGGAAGTGACCGACACTACACAGATCACCGATTTTTTGACGCCTTTGCGATTGTTTATCGGTGCATCTAAGCTTTACGCGTTGCAACATCGTTACCGGCACCGGATGTGCGTCACTTTCGATTTTACCCCGACGATATCGCAATAGCGATGTCACAACGTGCAAAGTACCCCAAAGTCAGACTGTAACAGAAAAGCAGATGAAGTGCAGCAGAGTAACTCCAGCAGGCAGTTAACAGGCGAACCACCAGGGGGAAAACTGTGAGATTCCAGCCAGAAAAGCTAAGGCACTGCAAAGGGAGGATCAAGATCCCGTCAGAAAACAGAACCAAGTCGGAAGCCGGGAGATCAGGAATGCAGAGAGAAACACAAACAGACAGGAGCGGGAAGTCAGGGACTGGAACAGGCAGGCAAACGTAGGAGGATACAAGTCAGGACACAGTAGCAGGGAGGCAGGACAGATTGGGAACACTCACCAGAGCCAGTATACAAGCTGCGAGGCAGAAATATCACTGGCATTGCACTATATGTAGATAGGCAAGATAAAGTGACCTGGGATCCAGAACGAGGCAAGAGAACCAGAGCTATGTGTAACCACAGCAAGGAAAAACTGTCCGGGATCATGACAATGTTGATTTTGAACAGTTTTACTATGAGAGAATTTCAAAAAGTATTGTTTAAGACGGTTCCTTAGGATTAATAATTTTATACCAAATATTAGACTAATTGAGTCCTCAAAATAATACATATTTATTGAGTAGTCCTTTTAATATATATTTTTTTTATTTTATTTATTTTATTTTATGTACATGTCTTTACATTAGTTGTTCAAATATTTATTTTGTATTATTTTGTATTATTACTGTATTTTTTTCCAGTTGAAATATAACTGCTACTCCTTAGTTACCTTTCCCCTTACCACTTTGTATTTCTTCAATTTTTTTCTGGTTACTAGGGCTGAGCAGATAAGGACTGTAAAATTCCGGATACGCGCGGTTTCAAAGATGCCTGGGTGCCCGATCCAGCACTGGGGAAATTAAAGGGAAAATAAAAAAACAAGAATTAAGCAAGAGTTTCATACTTACAGTGACTGGGTGTCATGGCGGCAAGCTACTTCCGGGTCCCGCATTCACTTCCTGTACTGCACATTAGGCTCATCGCATACACATGACTTTCCCCGCCCACTGACTGTCGTGGCATCTGTGATTGATTGCAGTCAGACGAGCCCCCAGCCTGTGACAGAGTCTGCCTGCAGTAATTGCTCAGTTATAGTCTACACTCACAGCTGGCGGTCGTGTTCTGTGACCACTCACTGTGAGATGTACCAGAGCTGGAAGCGGCGTGGGACCTCATGTGGATTATGCCGGACCTGGACGGTTGTGGTGGGGGTTAATAAAGTGGTGAAAGAGGGTTTGTTTTTGTATTTCGTTCCAAATAAAGGATTTTTTTTCTCTGTGTATGTATTTTTTTATTTTCATGTACAGGTTAGTGATGCAGGGATCTCATAGACGTATGTGCCATCCGTAACCTAGGGTTTAGTAGCAGCTGTGTGCTATTAACCTCTCATTATTCCAATTGCCACTGCACCAGGGCAATTCGGAAAGAGCTCGGAAAGAGCCCGGAAAGCACCGGAATTATCACATCTAATAGTTGCGGCAATATTGTGGGAGGCTGCGAGCTGAGAATACCAGCCCTCAGCTGGCTTTATCTTGGCTTGGTATCAAAATTGGGTGGACCGAACATCATTTTTTTTTAAGTAACAAAAAAATGTAAATTTGGTGCTGAAATCTGGTGCAGATGATTTCAGCACCAAATGTGCACCTCCTGACAAAACCGCGGCAAAAAATGCATAAAAAATGCCGTTTTTGCCAGGAGGTGCATATTGGGTGCAGGAATATGGTGTAAAAATTTCAGCACCAAATTTGAAAGAAATGCAAAAAAAAAATTAATAAATTCTGCCAGGCAGTGTAAATTTAGTGCTGAAATCTAAATCTGGTGCAGATGATTTCACCACCGAATGTGCACCTCCTGGCACAAAATCGTGGCAAAAATCATGGCAAAAAGCCTGGGCAAAAAACCACGGCAAAAACCATGGCAAAAAAATGCGTAAAAAACACATGTTTTTTGCCAGGAGGTTTAGATTGGGTGCAGGAATGTGGTGTAAAAACTTCAGCACCAAATCTGCATTTCTTGGCCAAAAAAAAATGTAATTTTCTGCTGGGAGATGAAGGTATGTGAACTCAGTGACCTCCACCTGATGTTGGGTTACCTGGAATCACAGGTGGAGGACCTTGGGAACCTCCCGCTGTGACAGCAAATGACCTGAGTGATATCACCGCTCATTGCGCAGTTCTTTCATTTTTGGAGCAAACAGCACACAGCGAGCGTTCTTGTTCTATGGCCGCCCACTGTGATATTCAGATGTTGCAGAGCTGAATATCCGTGGGACCGCGTGTGGATTACTTCAGACCTGTAGGGTTGATTGTGGGGTTAATAAAGTGGTGAAGGAGGGTGTGTTTTTGTATTTTATTCCAAATAGAGGATTTTTTTGGTGTCTGTGTTTTATTTACTTTCATGTAGAGGTTACTGATGCAGGTATCTCAGACGCCAGTGCCACCCATAACTTAGCATTTAGTAGCAGGTGTGCGCTGTTATTAACCGCTCATTACCCTGATTGCCACCACACCAGGGCAACGGGAAAAGCCAGTAAAGCACCAGGATTGTCACATCTAATGGATGCGGCAATACCAGGCAGCTGCAGGCTGAGTGGATTGGGTTTTTTTTGCGAGTCCAAGCAGCTCTACTGGTTACCCATTAACTTACATTTTTTCCCTGTACCCTTTACAGTGGGGAAAAAAAGTATTTAGTCAGCCACCAATTAAAAGGATGAGATTTGCCTGTAATTGACATCATAGGTGACCACAACTATGAGAGACAAAATGAGAAAACAAATTCAGAAAATCACTGCGTCTGATTTGGAAGATTTTTTTATAAATTATGTTGGAAAATAAGTATTTGGTCAATAACAAAAGTTCATCTCGATATTTTGTTATATATCCTATCCTTTGTGAAATTAATTGTTATTTGATTGACAGCAGCTACAGAATATCTAATAGGTGGGTTCGGTTTTGCTAGTCATTCCTGCCCATGTCTGCTGCCTGGCCTTCCTCCTTTCTTCCTCCCCCTGTAATAGCAGAGACAACGGGAGGATGGACAAGCAGCAGAAAGGGGCGGGTGTAATGCCTGCCTAGATCCACAGACTCAGACGGGCTGTAATGGACAGGCTAGAGGGAAGCCGCTCGCCAAGCAGGACCCCTAGAACTCTGAAACCCTTTAACCCCTATACAGGGATTTGGAATTACACTGGGCCCTGGAGATCACTACCTGTGGAAGGCTGCAGTCTGATAGAGTAGTCGTCAGGCAGGGTGAAACCAGGAATTGCGGAACAGGGACAGAATCGGCAGGCAAAGACGTAATCAGAAACAAGCAGAGATCAAAACCGGATCAGGCAGCGAGGTACAAAAACAGCAGGCAGGAGTGTAGTCAGGAAACAAGTGGTAATCAGCACACAAAATCACAGGACGAAACAGGAGCCAGAATTCTCAGAACTATCTCTGGCAGAGGTCAGCACACAGGAGGGGAATTAAAAAGGGTGTGGTGTCTTCCCATAGGCTGTAGCTGAATGATGGTACCTCAGCTGGGAGACACCCGCCACCTACAGTCAGCCAGTGGCACTGCAGATCCATAGGAAACCCAGACCAGTGGATGAACGGAGCCTGCGCCCACCGGTGCCGCTGGCATCGACTCCTCTCCCATCACCAGCACCATCAACGGCAGGAACACGGCGTCGCCTGGCGATCGGAGCAGAAGTTGATGGAGCGGACTCCGGTGGTGACGTAACAGTGGGGATAACTAACAAACCCGACCCACCAATTAGATATTCTGTTGTACCTATCAATCAAACAATGAAATAACCGTGCATTTCGCAAACTTTACTTGCCTGTATTTCAGAAACTATACATCCGATCTCACAACTGAAGGTATATATAGAATCAGCAAGATAGCACCAGTATAGCACTGGCTTTAGGTTATATAGGACATTCCTGGTGATTGGTTCTCTTTAAGGTGGTATTGAATTCAGGACACTAACATGGCAAGGCAACAGTGCTAAAAAATGAAGCCCCTGCCATGCTCATTCAACCATCAGGATGCAAAAGGAACGCTTATACTGCAATACTTGAATCTTGTAAAAAACTACTTAGCTGTCTGACAGCCACAGCCCTTTTAATAGTTCACAACGTATTTTCACCTGAAAACTACTCTAATATATTGTCATTAATTCAGATGCAACATGTTGCTTTTAGCATTTATTGAAGTGCTCACACTTTAATTCTACATTTTCAGTTATTATTAATGGCTTTTTTCCCAATTTTCTGCAATTTATTGCTGCTGAGTTTTGTACTTCTCCAACAGTGTAGATTAAGATCATTGTCTGGGATTTTTATGACTATAGGAAAAAAGTCTCAGCTCCCATCTATAAAGTATTTAGATGTCCCTATGGATGGTACATACATTGTATCCTTATTTAAATAGATTGACTATGACCTGCTAAAACAGCTCCCCTAATTGCTTTGACTGTTTCAAATTAGTTGGTGGGGTTCAAGTAATATGCACACACAGATGTGGCGTGCAATGACGTCCTTCAGATCTTTTATTTATAAAATGGTAAATTATCAATGTATAATACATTATACAATGACCTTGTTCTATTCACTCAACAGTGCTTTGTTGTTGGCTTCTTGCCACGGTCATCTCCCTGTTTTTGGAGACTAGTGACAGTTTTTGTTCTGCAGCCTCTCATCTCCATCTGGCTGTTTACATTGAAATGTGGTTTGTTTCTTTTTGTACTGAAACAGTAAATGTCAGTTTGCTGTTAGCAGCTTTTTCAGCAGTCCCTAGCTGAGTGCATCAGCTGCAGTTGCTTTGTATCACACCCTTCAGGTTTAACTAGAGGTGTTACCCAGCAATCCCTGCTGAAGATACAAATCCATTTGTATACTGGCCCCCTTGGTAGAAGGAGCTGAGTTGGCACATTCCAGAAGCCGATCTTTATCCTTTTGTGTTTCAATTTTTCCCCTGTTTGTCTCCCCTACCATCTTCCCTTATTAATGCAGCCTTAGGATTAGTGTATCTCACCGGCCTCTCACTAGTCAGGGCATCTAAAAAGTTTCCCAAAATCTCAGGGTGCTGCTTGGACAGGCTAGGAGAGTGGATATAGCTACAGGTGAAGATAAGAGGTGTCCCATCAACCATCTCACTAGCGTCAAGTTCCACCTCTGTTATTGTGCCCCCAGTTTTCCCCCCATTTGTGGTATGGTTTTGGTGTTTTTTTTATTGTGTTAGACTCCTTTTGGTCTGATAGCGCTCGCCACGCTTGAAGCATAACATTTCTAAGCATTATATAGAAAAACATATTGTGTACAAAAGGCTGACCTAGATGGACCTAGGTCTTTTTTCAACCTAAGTAACTATGTAACTATGTAAATATACAAAGGAAGCCTATACGAAAGTGGTGAGGGAAATTGGTGAAATTTATATTTTCAATTTGATAAAATGTGGCCTTGAAATTTGATTTGTAGCAAAGTTATTTAATATTTTCATTACTTTAGACCTCAGAACTTGATCACTTATTCAGCTGGTAGCCCCATCCTCCATGCGCCCCATCATTCAAGTGTTCTTTTTGGCTCTTTTAACATATTCTTTCAACATTGGGTCTTCTGGCACATTGTAGGCCTTAGACATCAGAATGACCATCATTTGAGACATAAGGGTGCTTTACACACTGCGACATCGCTAACGAAATATCATGGGGGTCATGTCGTTAGTGACGCACATCCGGCGCTGTTAGCAACATCGCAGCGTGTGACACCAAGGAGCGACGATCAACGAGCGCAAAAACGTGAAAAATCGTTGCTCGTTGACACATTGCTCCTTTTCCAAATATCGTTTCTGCTGCAGGTACGATGTTGTTCGTTGTTTCTACGTCAGCTTACATCGCTATGTGTGACACCGCAGGAATGACGAACATCTCCTTACCTGCGTCCACCGGCAATGAGGAAGGAAGGAGGTGGGCGTCATGTTCCGGTTGCTCATCTCCGCCCCTCCTCTGCTATTGGATGGCTGCCATGTGACGTCGCTGTGAAGCCACACGAACCGCCCCCTTAGAAAGGAGGCGGATCGCCGGCCAGAGTGACGTCACAGGGAAGGTAAGTCCGTGTGACGGGTGTTAGCGATGTTGTGCGCCACGGACAGCGATTTGCCCATGACGCACAACCGATGGGGGCGGTTTTGCTCGCTAGCGATATTGGTACCGATATTGCAGCGTGTTAAGTACCCTACAGTAAGTGCCTTGAGCATAAACATTAAGTTGTGTAAACACATGGCACTGAATGAAGATGACAAAAGAGCCAAAATAGGACAGTTCGAAGCTGCCGAGGTGGGACAGATGAGCAGCGAAGGTCGATTGTTTTATTCCGGCAAACTGTTTTGAAAGTGCATTGTATAAAAATTAGATTCAAGAGATGTCAATTAACTTTGAACAGATTCCTTCATCTCTAAAGAACATATTTGGAAATTTAAATTTTTATTTAACTCATTTCTAGGTAAGCTACTGCATATGTCTATTGGCTGAAAGGACATGTCTTTGTACCTCCACATTACATTTTATATGAATTAAGCTACTCATGAAAATATGTGATTATTCAGCAACCTTTTCAATAATTCTAAATCTATAAGTACAATTACTATTTTATCCTTCTAAATAATCATTTTTCACTAGGACAAATGTAGAGAGCAAGATAAGTATAACTTGAGATACTGATTTCTTTAATTTATTCACTGGAGTTTCCTTGATTATGATGTAACTTATAACAGTTCACAAACTTCTTCTTTACTTCTGAAACCCCGATAGCGCAGTCAAAGTTAAATTTGCAGGAGTCAGTGTTAATACAGCCTTTTACAGAAAATGTCCTCTCTCTGTGACCTGGATAAATAAAATAATAACAGACATCATTAGGTAAAATATATTTTGTCCGTATTACTAATTTAGATAAGTTAAAATCCATTATAGCAATATCAATGGGATCAGAGGCGCGCTGCCAATGGAATAAAGGGTGCTTTACACGTTGCAAGATCGCTAGCGATGTCGAGCGTGATAGCACCCGCCCCTGTCGTTCTTGCGACATTTGATGATCGCTGCCGTAGCGAACATTATCGTTACAGCAGCGTCACACACACTTACCTGACCTGCGACGTCGCTGTGACAGCCGAACAATCCCTCCTTCGAGGGGGAGATGCGTTTGGCGTCACAGTGATGTCACCGCGACATCACTAAGCGGCAGGCCAATAGGAGCGGAGGGGCGGAGATGAGCGGGACGTAACATCCCGCCCATCTCCTCCTTCCGCATTGCCAGTGGACGCAGGTAAGGAAATGTTCGTCGTTCCTGCTGTGTCACACATAGCGATGTGTGATGCCACAGGAACCAGTTTTTTACTCAAGAAGTAGGAGGGCACCAATTCCTGGGAACCACAAACAACATCGTACCTGTGGCAGCAGCGATATTAAGGAAATGAGTGATGTTTCATTGAGCAACGATTTTTCACATTTTTGTGCTCGTTGATCATCGCTCATTTGTGTTACACGCTGCGATGTCGGTAACAGTGCCGGATGTGCGTCACTAACGACGTGACCCCGACGATATATCGTTACCAATATCGCAGCGCATAAAGCACCCTTTAGACAATACTACTAATATGAAATTCCTAATTTGGGGGGGCTAAGTGCTAAATGTCATGTCCATGGTCTGCCCACTTCTGTGATAATGACTGCATTATGTTCATGAGAGGTCAGAGCTCAGCAGTGCAGAAGAGAAGTTATGGAGAAGTACCTGTGATCATGTGACCAGAGATCCGCCATATTTTTGTCTCACCATATATACAGGTATTTGCTTAATACACTGGGTACAGCTACTTAATCCACTGGTTTTGATCTATCCCTTGTACCTATAGAGTCTGTTGTAGAGTACATATTGTATACAAGTGGGATTGGGCTTTTTCCCGGTATTTTGTGTTTTTAGTTGTGTTTTTCTATGGGCCTAATGATTTCTGTGTATGTACCTTTAATGCAATTTGAAAATTTCCAAGTTATCAAATATACACAGAAGTATTTTTTTCATGAAAATTATAAACATTACTGACCCGGATCGATTGCGTCTCCCCTATACTCAAAACATTGATCCATGGATCCGGTGCAGTTCATTTCCTTGTCTTTCTTACATTCCAGCAAACTACCGGTACAGTAGCCGGTTGGACATTTTGCACCATTTGGGGTTGGATCTTCTGTAGGAACTGGAGAATAATACAATGATTGTTTCAGAAAATATTTGCATTGAGTTATAACTTTAAATGTGTTGATTAGAAATGAGCAAATCATTAGAAAATCGATGTCGACATGATAGTTAATTTTTTTATAGACTTTTTTCAATTACACATACAGAAAAATACTTAAAAATTAGAGAGTTGACCCCTGCAACAACAATCTGGTTGAAACCTTTTCAGTTTCTGGCATTAGAATGGCCCAGCCATTAGCAAATTGTAGGTGCTCTTTAACATGGGTAGAGCAAATTTATTTTCATTTGGTGTTGAAAGGGTTAGGAGTTCCTTTCTAATACTGCTGAAATTACATATAGCTCTAATCTAAGCTGCTGCACCTTGATGCCATTCCCTGTCATTATCTAAACTCATTCCCTACTCTCCCATTTATTTGCCAATGACAGTTCTTCTATGCTGACCTCCCAGGAGAAGTTTTTCTTGTGGGAGCTGTTAAGTAAAGCCTACTTTACCTGCTGCGATATCGGTACCGATATCGTTAGCGAGCGTACCTGCCCCTGTCAGTTGTGCGTCACGGGCAAATCGCTGCTCGTGGCGCACAACATCGCTTACACCCGTCACACAGATTTACCTTCCCCGCGACGTTGCTTTGGCCGGCGAACCGCCTCCTTTCTAATGCGGCGGTTCGTGTGGCGTCACAGCAACATCACACAGCAGCCGTTTAATAGAAGCAAAGGGGTGGAGATGAGCGGGCGGAATATCCCGCCCACCTCCTTCCTTCCTCATTGCCGGTGGACGCAGGAACGATGTAGTTCCTCGTTCCTGCAGTGTCACACATAGCGATGTGTGCTGCCGCAGGAAAGACGAACAACCTGTGTCCTTCAACAGCAACGATATTCAGGAAAGGAACTACGCGTCAACGATCAACAATAAGGTGAGTAATTTTGATCGTTAACGGTCGTTCCTGCGTTTCACACACAACGACGTCGCTAATAAGGCTGGATGTGTGTCACGAATTCCGTGACCCCAACGACATCTCATTAACGATGTCGTTGCGTGTAAAGCGGCCTTTACATTTGTTGATTTATTTCTGCTTGTTTGTTTCTATTCCAGTTTTTTTTATTGTAGTAGTAAGACTAGCATCTTGCTTCCAAGCTAACTAGCCATGGCTAGCCCAGAGTCATCCAGTGATTAGTCATTTGAGGTACAAAGGAAATGACTTGTCCAAAGATTATAGGGAGTGCAGTGTGTAGTCTCAGGTCTGTGTTAAAAGATGACCCGCGCTTTCTCCTCCCTAGTTCCAGGGCCTTGTGTGGTATTACTACCCTGGATTTCTAAGAGATGCTGTCATGGAATATCTCAATAAGAAAAGCCTAAAAACTCAACATCACCATGTGCATACAGCGGGCTTTACATGCTACGATTTTGCTACAGCTATCTCGTTGGGGTCACGGAATTTGTGACGCACGTCTGGCTGCTGTAGCGATCTCGTAGTGTGTGACTCCAAGGAGCGATTTTGGATCGTTGCAAAAATGTCCAAAATCGCTCCTCGTTGACATGGGGGTCCGCTCCCAATTATCGATACTATCGCTTTGCCGTTGTTGTTCCTCGTTCCTGCGGCAGTGCACATCGCTGTGTATGCAAGCAGAGTAAGGAACATGCAGGAGTGAGGAACATCGCCTTACCTGCCGCCGGCCACAATGCGGAAGGAAGGAGATGGACGGGATGTTCGTCCCGCTCATCTCCGGCCCTTCGCTTTCATTGGGCGGCCGCTAAGTGACGTCACTGTGACGCCGAACGGACCGCCCCCTTAGAAAGGAGTCAGCTCACCGGTCACAGCGACGTCGCTATGTAGGTAAGTATGTGTGACGGGGTTACACGATTTTGTGCGCGACGGGCAGCGATATGCCCGTTTCGCACAAACGATGGGGGGCGGGTCGCTTGCTAGTGATATCGGTACCAATATCGCAGAGTGTAAAGCCACCCTATATGACAGATTGGTTTTATCATACTAATCTAATCAGCTTCTATAAAGAGGTAAGTTACAGATTGAATTAAGGTAATGTCATGGATGTTGCATATCTGGAATTTTGAAAGGCATTTGATCCCGTGACATAATAGTTGGAACTTAAAATAAAAACAATATGTGTATTTGGTTTAACAACTAAGTCAGTGATAAGAAACATAAGGTGGTTATTATAGGTACACACTCAGACCTTGTGGGGTACCATAGGGGTCAGTATTGGGTCCTCTTCTTTCTAACACATTTATTAATGACCTTGTATAGGGTGTAATAGTTGAATTTCAATATTTACGGATTATAGTATACTCTGCAAAGTAATCAAAATGTACGGTTCGGTATTAATTAGAGATGAGTGATGTTCGAATCGAACCGTTCGCCAATTTCAAATTCGAGTGATTTTGGGCGGTGTTCGAGTCGCTCGACGAACTCAAACGATTTGCTTCACATTCAACAGTTCGAGTTAACGTTTGATAACGGTTCATCACCAAAAACGTGGCTTTTGACAGTAAGGCTATGTGCGCACGTTGCGTATTTGCATGTGTCCTGCGTCCCCAGCACAATCCCTCACTCTTTCCTACTCTCCGATCAGCTGCACGACTGTCACAAAGCTCCGGCGGCTTTTCCTCTTTTGAAAATGGCTGCCGCTCATTATTCAATCTCGTATTCCCTGCTTTCCCCACCCACTGGTGCCCATGATTGGTTGTAGTCAGACATGCCCCGACGCTGAGTGACAGCTGTCTCACTGCAACAAATCACAGCCACCGGTGGGCGGGTCTATATCGTACAGTAAAATAAATAAATAATTAAAAAAAAAAAACCTGTGGTCCCCCCCCAATTTTAATACCAGCCAGGATAAAGCCACACAGCTGGAGGCTAGTATTGTCAGGATGGGGAGCACCTCGTTATGGGGAGCCCACCACCCTAACAATATCAGCCAGCAGCCACCCGGAATTGCCGCATCCATTGGATGCGACAGTCCCGAAACTCTACCCGGCTCATCCCGAATAGCCCTGGTGAGGTCGCAATCGGGGTAATAAGGAGTTAAATGACAGCTTATAGCTGCCACTAAGTCCTAGGTTATTCATGGCAGGCGTCTCCCCAAGATACCTTCCATGATTAACCTGTAAGTGAAAATAAACACACACAACGAAAAATCCTTTATTTGGAATAAAAGACAAACCCTCCCTCATTTACCACTTTATTAATCCCCAATCACCCATCCAGGTTCAAAGTAATCCACACGATGCTTTCAGCTCTGCTACATGAAGCTGACAGGGAGCGCCGTAGAACACAAGCACTCTGTGCCAGCTCCACACTGCACCTGAAGTGAGCTGCTCCATCACCGGAGACTTCACTCGGATAGGGCCTGCGTGTGTGCAGGGATGATAATGGGGGCGGTAGTTCTTGCGTGTGTGCGGTGATGATGATGAGGGCGATAGTGGCGGGGTGTGTGCGGGGATGATAATGGGGGCGGTACTGCCGGGGTGTGTGCGGTGATGATAATGGGGGTGGTAGTGCTTGCGTGTATGTGGTGATGATGGGTGCGGTAGTGCTGGGGTGTGTGCGGGGATGATGATGGGTGCGGTAGTGCTTTCGTGTGGGCAGTGATGATGGGTGCGGTAGTGCTGGGGTATGTGTGAGGATGATAATGGGTCGGTACTTCCGGGGTGTGTGCGGTGATGATGATGGGGGCGGTAGTGCTTGCGTGTTTGCGGTGATGATGGGTGTGGTAGTGCCGGGGTGTGTGCATGAATAATGATGGTGGCGGTAGTGCTTGTGTGTGTGCGGCGATGATGATGGGGGTGTTAGTGCCGGGGTGTGAGTGGGGAGGATAATGGGGGCGGTACTGCCGGGGTGTGTGCGGTGATGATAATGGGAGCGGTAGTACTTGCGTGTGTGCGGCGATGATGGGTGCGGTAGTGCTGGAGTGTGTACGGGGATCATGATGGGGGCGGTAGTGCCAGGGTGTGTGCGGTGATGATGATGGGGGCAGTAGTGCCAAGTTGGGTGCGGGGATGATAATGGGGGCGGCACTGCTGTGGTGTGTGCGGTGATGATAATGGGGGCGGTAGTGCCTGCATGTGTGTGGTGATGATGTGTGTGGTAGTGCCGGGGTGTGTGCGGGGATGAAGATGGAGGCAGTAGTGCTTGCGTTTGTGCGGTGATAATGGGTGCGGTAGTGCCGAGGTGTGTGCGGGGATGAAGATGGAGATGGTAGTGCTTGCGTGTGTGCGGTAATGATGATGGGGGCGGTACTGCCGGGGTGTGTGCGGTGATGATAATGGGGCGGTAGCGCTTGCGAGTGTGTGGTAATAATGGGGGCGGTAGTCATGGAGTGTGTGCGTTGATGATAGGGCGGTAGTGCCAGTGTGTGTGCGGTGATGATGAGTGCGGTAGTGCCAATTGTGCAGTGATGATGAGTGCGGTAGTGTAGGGGTGTGTACATTGATGATGATGGGGGCTCGCTCTCTCTCTCTCGGTTTAACACAACGCGTTATTTCACAGGAATACATTGCCTTTATATCACACTATTTAAAACACACTGTGACGGATGCCAAGCATCCAGTGCGCATGCATTCTGCATCGATTCTGCAGTCACAATTCATTCACATGTGCTGCCAAACTGCTGCAGAATTATACGCATGGACACTACGCAATGTGCGCAATGTTAATAATAATATCCAAATTCAGTGTATAGTGTGCGGGGGGGGCGGGGGTTCCTGAAATAATGGCGATCTCCATTTTTTTTTCCTAACCGCACGTACAGTGGGGCGGTGCAGGCTGTCAGCCAATCACACACACAAACAGCAAAGTGCATTTTTTGCACACAAGCAAGGGCATGTGTCATTGGCTGTGTATGTCACATGTCCTTGCCCTATAAGGACTTCTGAGTAGTTTCACTTTTGGACATCGTAGAATGAGTTTACTCTGTGTATACGTACTTCATACCAGAACTGGCTCATCTGGATCCATCCGTGCACCTCCTGAGTTGTCCTGTGGCTTCTACGCAGGTAAGCTGAACCTTTTTTTTGTGTTTTCCATGTGTTTGCCTGCCATTGTTTTCAATGGGGTCCTCACTACCTGACCCCTTTAGGAAACGCACCCAACGGGAGGGCAGGAAGAATCGGAAAGGGAAAAGGTCGCAAAAGAAAAACGGTATCTTGGAGGAATTAATTGTCAATTTAACTGATATCCCTAGAAATTAAATAAGTGATAATCCTATGAATGATAATGTGGTAGTAAATCTGTCTGATCATGAACTCTCTAATGACATGCTTTCTGTGCTATCTTTTGTGTCCCAGAAGGGTTTGATTTTGTGGAATTTAAAGTGGATCTCTTTAAAGCTATAAGGAAGATCCACTTATATAAACACTTTCACCAGGTTTCTGTAAATAATAGAAGAGTTCCTGAGGGCGAACAGCCATGTGCGTCTTTTGGTGGAAATTTTGATGTAACAGGTGCATTTGATCCTGGTATAATACAAGACACAAGTCTTTTGCTTAGTCTGACTGAGCCTGTGTAGTGAGTAATAATGGAGAAGGGGTTTTATGCCACGCTATTCACCAGGCACAAGGACGAGAAGATATTCAATGTTCCTTTATTGTAGCTTGAGTCTACGCGTTTCAAGAGCTCTGCTCCCTTCATCAGGACAAGAGGCACAAAATTAACATTGTTAGGCATAGAGGCAGTTAGGGACATAGTAGCACGGAGTGGAAAAAGTCCCCTGTTTTGTGATTTTGTTGGGGAAGCACTAGAATTTGTTCTTTCAAAGAATGCCTTTATGTTTCTGGATCAATGGTACATACAGTGCGGGGATACCGCTATGGGTACCCCCGTATCTTGCGTCATGGCTAACCAGTTTTGGGCTTTTTTGAAAGCAAGTTTGTCTTTGATGACTCCAACCCATATTTAAAATACATCCGGCATTATCTGAGGTATGTGGACGACGTGTAACTTTGTTACCTATCTTAACTCCGTAAACACCATGAACATGTCGTTCACATCCGTGTTTGGAGGAGACTCACTTAGTTTTTTGGATGTGGATGTATGGGTGGAGCAAGGCAAAATTGCTACAAGAGTATATCGTAAGCCAACAGTGACTAATTCTTTGCTGCATTTTCGAAGTGCCCATCCCCAGCACACTAAAACCGCCTTACCGTATGCCCAATGTTTTGACTAAAAAGAACTAACAGTACTTGCGAAGGCTTCTCGGAACAAGCTATGGATTTAAAACAAAGGTTACGGGCTCGGGGGTATCCTGATACTGTTATTGATGTAGCATACAATAAAACTGTGAATCAGAAAGATCATAGCTGTCAAAAAAGCGGGAATTGTTATAATAAGAACAAAAGGAAAAAAAGTGACACTAATGACAGATTCATTTTCAGCTTCAAATTTGGCCCCATGCATGAAAAAATAAAAAAAGCGTTAGAGAGGAATTGGTACATCTTGGAGAGAGACTCTGATTTAATAAATATGACTCGTTCCCAACCACTTGTTACCTATAGGAGAAGCCACAACTTGAGAGACCTATTAGTCAGGAACAGACTAGTAAGTCCAAAATCCTGGCTCGATAAACAAACTCCTGTGGGGAACTACCGATGTCGACAAATCAGATTTTGTGATCTGCATTTAACCGGTAATTCCTTACAGATTGGTGCCCATATTCATAGAACTCAACAGTTTATTTCGTGCAAAACAAAATTCGTGGTTTATGTAGTGACATGCCCGTGTGGAAGGTTTTATATTGGAAAAACCATTAGGTGTTTGTATGTCCGATTTAGGAAACATTTTAACTCAATCCTAACGGGCAAGGGCTCCCCCAGGTTGATAGACCATGTACGTGAAGCCCATGGAAGTCGACCTGAGGTCCTGCGCTTTGCTGGATTAGTAAGAATGTCATTACCATCACAAGGAGGAGATCTCCATAAATTGTTATTGCAGGCTGAAGCGAAATTAATAATTAAATATGGAGCGCAGGGCAACTTGGGTCTGAATGACCGCAACGACATGACAGTCTTTTTATGAACGAAAATAGTATTGCCTGTATGATGTTTTTTTTTTTTTTTTGCAGTAACAGTAAGAATGCCCATTTATAGGGGTTATAAAAATATTAGATTATATGTAAGGATTTGACCAAACATCTTGCATCACATGATTGTAAAATAACCGTACTTCTCACTGTATTTTTTACTGTATTTTTTACTGTATAACAGTTTATATTACATTAATTGTTCCTCTTACCTCTCAAATGTTATCTCTGGTTTATCCATTTGGATTTTAGTATTATATTGTGTGCAGCACATACATATTGTGTTGTTTTATTTGTTTTTGTAAAACATTCCATATTTTTGTTTGTGCGGTGATGTTATCTGGATGCTGGCTCCTATTTAAGGAGAGGTACACTGCACTCACATGTGGACCCGTGAAAGCCTAATTACAGGCGAAACGGCCGTCGTCCCGCTAATGATTTTATCCTGCACTGAAATTTTGAAATAAAGAACTTCGGACACAGCAACGGTAATTGCGGTCAATTTCTTCTGCTACATATTGAATTGGCTGTGTATGTCACATGTCCTTGCCCTATAAGGACTTCTGAGTATTTTCACTTTTGGACACCGTAGAAGGAGTTTACTCTGTGTATACGTACGTCATACCAGAACTGGCTCATCTGGATCCATCCGTGCACCTCCTGATTTGTCCTGTGGCTTCTAAGCTGGTAAACTGAACCTTTTTTTTTGTGTTTTCTATGTGTTTGCCTGCCATTTTTTTCAATGGGGTCCTCACTACACCTTGGTGTTTTACATTATTCTAGTGTACCTGCTCTCCCTGGGGGTTAGCGTCAAACCTATAGATTGTAAGCTTGTGAGATGGACCCTCACTCCAACAGGATCTGTTGAATTGTGTTTATTTGTATTGTTTTTATTATGTGTACATGTCCCCTTTTGATTGTTAAGTAGAGTTGAGCGATGTTCGATTCAAACGGTTTACCAATTCAAATTCAAGTGATTTTGGTCGGTGTTCGAGTCGTTCGACGAACTCGAATGATTTGCTTCACGTTCGACAGTTCGAGTTACGTTTGATAATGGTTCGATCACCAAAAGCGTGGCTTTTCACAGTAAGGTTATGTGTGCACGTTGCATATCTGCATGCATCCTGCATCCCCAGCACAATCCCTCTCTCTTTCCTACACACCGATCACAATGCAGCGCTGCACGGCTGTCACAATGCTCCAGTGGCTTTTTTCTCTTTTGAAAATGGCTGCCATTTCATTCTTCAATCTGGTATTCCCTGCTTTCCCCGCCCACCAGCGCCCATGATTGGTTGCAGTTAGACACGCCCCAACGATGAGTGACAGCTGTCTCATGGCAACCAATCACAGCCGCCGGCGGGTGGGTCTATATCAAGCAGAAAAATAAATAAATAATAAAAAAAAAACCTGCGGTTCCCCCCCATTTTGATACCAGCCAGGATAAAGCCACACGGCTGGAGGCTGGTATTGTTCGGATGGGGAGCGCCACGTTTTGGGGAGCCCACCTCCCTAACAATATCAGCCAACAGCCGCCCGGAATTGCCACATCCATTAGATTCGACAGTCCCGGGACTCTACCCGGCTCATCCCGAATTGCCCTGGTGCGGTGGCAATTGGGGTAATAAGGGGTTAATCATGGCAAGCGTCTCCCCGAGATACCTTCCATAATTAACCTGTAAGTGAAAGTAAACACACACAATGAAAAATCCTTTATTTGGAATAAAAGACAAAAAAACAACCTTTCACGATTTTATTAAAATCCCCAAATACCCCTCCAGGTCCGACGTAATCCACGAGGTCCCGCGACACATCCAGCTCTGCTACATGAAGCTCACAGGGAGTGCCGTAGAACATAAGCGCTCTGTGTCAGATCCACGCAGCGACTTACGTGAGCCGCGCTGTCACCGGGGACGTCACTGAGGTAATGCCTGCGTGTGCGGTGATGATGGGGGTTGTAGTGCCTACGTGTGTGCGAGGATGATGCGTGCAGTAGTGCCTGCATGTGTGCGAGGATGAGTGCGGTAGTGCCGATGTTTGCCCTCCCATCCATCCATCTATCCATCCCTCCATCCCTCCATCCATTCATCCCTCCCTTCCTCCATCCCTCCCTCCATCTCTCCCTCCATCTCTCCCTCATCTCTCCATCCATTCATCCCTCCCTTCATCCCTCCCTTCATCCTTCCCTCCATCCCTCCCTCCATCCCTCCCTCCATCCATTCATCCCTCCCTCCCTTCATCCCTCCCTCCATCACTCCATCCATTTTTCCCTCCCTTCATCCCTCCCTCCATCCCTCCCTCCATCCATCCAATCATCCCTCCCCCCATCCATTTATCCCTCCATCCATCTCTCCATCCATTCATCCCTCCCTTCATCCCTCCCTTCATCCCTCCATCCCTCCCTCCCTATTTCCCTCCATCCATTCCTCTCTCCATCCATTCATCCCTCCTGCCAACCATCCCTCCATCTCTCCATCCATTCATCCCTTCCTTCATCCCTCCCTTCATCCCTCTCTCCATCCCTCCCTCCATCCATTCATTCATCCATCCATCCATCCATCCCTCCCTCCATGTCTCCCTCCATCCATTCATCCCTCCCTCCATTCCTCCCTCCATCTATCCATCCCTTCATCCCTCCCTTCATCCCTCCCTTCATCCCTTCCTCCATCCCTCCATCCATCCCTCCATCCATCCCTCTCTCCATCCATCCTTGTAGCTGAATATTCTACTTCTGGATTCTCTACTAATCTAACCAAATCTTCCTATGTTTCTCATTAGAGGCAAAAATATAGAGAAGCCTTTTTTTTAATTATTTCATGAATTTCATGAAAAAATAAAAAAAACAACAACATGGGCTTCGCCCCATTTTTGTGTCCAGCCAGGTACAAGTAGGCAGCTTGGGATTGGAATCCGCAGTACTGGTTGGTCCGAGCTTTCTGGGCCCCTCTCCTGCGAATTGCTGTCTGCAGCTGCCCCATAAAATGGCACTTTCATAGAAGCTCCATCATCTGGTGCTGTATCCAACTCTTCCAGCTGCCCTGATGACGGTGGCTCGCTGGGTAATAATGGGCTAATACTAGCATTGTTTTACTAGCTAGTATTGAGCTAGAGATTCTTAATGTCAGGCAAGTTTGACCCAGCCATTAAGAATCTCCAATAAAGGGTTACAAAAAAGACACCACACAGAGAAAAAAATACTTTAATAAAAATAAATACACAGACACACTTAGAGACTCCATGTTTATTACTGCCTGTCAGCCCTCCACGATCATGGTCTGTCTTCTTTCTCCTTCAACCCATGCAGCTCTGCTACATCAGACAGCACAGCATGGGAGGAAGAACGCTGCTGCTTCCGTGCAGTTTAATCACTCAGTGAGTGAGCAGAGGCTGCGGGTTGTAAGCGGTGACGTCACCGCTGCCACCTTTACAATAGCAACCTGACAGGCGGGTTACTATAGCAACGGTGATCTCCGATCACATGATTCCCGGCGCTGCATCTCGCCGGTACACGGAGATGCTCAAATGAGCACCGCATACCGGAGAGATGCACTGACAGGACCTAGCATAACGTCTAGCCATGTGACCAGTCTGTAGCCAATGAGATAATAGACACGTGACTGGTCACATGCTATTTTGACGTCACGATAGGTCTAATCATCAGTGCTGGTTACCGGGAGGACGCATCAATTATCGGAAGGAAAAGCGGCGGGAGCCAGAGTGCAGGATGCGTCGCGGGGACCTGTAAGTGTAATGGCAATGTTTATTTACTGTATGTGTACATGTATAATGTGTTTCTATGTGTTTGTGTTTGCCTCCCATTGTTCTCAATGGTTTTCGAAGGTGTTCATCGAACGTTTGTCGAACGTTTGCCAAATTAAGCCGCCGTTCGCTGAACCGAACTCGAACACTAGTGGGGTGGCTCATCTTTATTAAGTAATGCAGAATATGTTGGTAATTTAAAACACAATTATTATTAATATTACAATTATCATCACCATTGTGTCACTTACATCCATATCCATCAGTATTGCATAAATTCCCAGTGCAGCAATTCATATAAAATCGATATTTTGCTTTTTCCATTAATGCTGAACCCTTGGCTCCACACAGAGTTTCATTGGCACAAGATTTCAATATTGACTTATACACAATTCCATCTGCAAAATGAGTAAATCCACATTACAAAACCAGAGCACGGATGGAGAAACAGCAATTTTGGCAAAATAAAGACAAGACTTTTATTTACTGTAGTTAGAGTATTGGCAAGCGGTCATACATCGATCTCCAAGGCATTCAGTCTCAGACACATTACACGTTGTAGAGTTGCTGGAGAAGCCGGAATAACATTTATAGGTAAAGACTGGAAAATAAAAGTGTTAACCCACCGATGTTATATGGAGACAGAGATCATGAGACCGTCTGGTGAAATGGGGAATGTTCTCGTTGTCATTACGATCATGTTTTTCACAATTGATGTCATGTTGTCAATATTACTACTAGTGTGACAAATACTGTAGACCCAAATCTTTCATGCCTAGTGATAGGCATGTTAGGCTGGTTTCACATCAGCGTTTTTTGCCGGTCGGCAAAAAAAGGCAAAACGCATCTTACAGGATCCGTTTTCTGCTCAATGCAATGTCAATGGACTTGCAGCAACATGCGTTTGCATGCGTTTGTGTGCGGTAGTGTCAGGATCCGGTAAGTTGCAGTTTTTTACCTTTTATCAAAAACGCAACTTGTTGCGTTTTTCACCTTCATCCAAAAACTGCAACTCACCGGATCCTGTACATTGCGGCAGTAGCTGCAATGTATTTTATTGGGTGCCGGATCTGGTTTTAACAGTTTTGGTTGTATGCTGCAGGAAGGATCCTGTTTGCTGTTCAGAACATGGCCTGAATATCACTCAAACACACTCACACACACTCACTATCACTTACACTCACTCTCACTCACACTCTCTTACTCACTCTCATGCACACTCACACTCGCTCACTCTCACTCACACTCACTCTCAATCTCACTCACACTTTCACTTACATTCACTCTCACACTCACTCTTGCACACTCTCTCACTCACACTCACTTACACTCTAACTCACTCTCACACTCACACTCACATTCAGTTACTCTCACTCACACTCACTCTCACTCACTCACACTCACTTACATTCCCTCACACTCACGCACACTCACTTACACTCACTCACTCTCACTTACACTCACTCACATTCCCTTACACTCACTCACACTCACACTCTCACACTCACTCTCGTCCAGAGCTGCATCCACGCTGTAATGGCAGATTCAGCTCACTCCCGATCATGACTTTAATGCCCGCCCAGGCCCATTCATCTCATTCCCAACCACATGACTCAAGCTGATAGTCACAGGATCCAGTAAATAACACTTGCATTTGCATGCGTTCAACTCAAATTCAACAGGATCCAGTCACATGCAGTTTGCGGTTTTTTTCCTCAAGGCAAAAAAACGCTAATGTGAAAGCAGCCTTACTCGATCAAGTATCAAAGGTGCTTGAGCAAAGGTTTAAAGGGCACTTTACACGCTGCAATATCGGTACCAATATTGCTTGCAAGCGTACCAGCCACCGTCGGTTGTTTTGTCACGGCCAAATCGCTGCCTGTGGTGCACAACATCGCTTACACCCATCACACGGACTTGCCTTCCCTGTGACGTCGCTGTGGCCGGAGATCCGCCTCCTTTCTAAGAGGGCGGTTCATGCGGCATCACAGCGACGTCCCACGGCAGCCGTCTAATAGTAGAGGAGGGGCGGAGATGAGCAGCCGGAACATGCCACTCACCTTCTTCCTTCCTCATTGCTGGTGGACGCAGATAGGATGATGTTCGTCGTTCATGCAGTGTCACACACAACGATGTGTGCTCCCGCAGAAATGAGGAACAACCAGCGGCATGCCCCACCAATGATATTATGAAAAGGAGCGACATGTTAATGATCAATGATTTTTGCCATTTTTGTGATCGTTGATCGTCGCTCTTTGGTGTCACACGCTGCGATGTCACTAACGGCGCCGGATGTGCGTCACTTATGACTTGACCCCGACGATATATCATTAGTAGACTTGAGTGCGGTTCGCGAATCGCGGTTCTCCAGTTCGCGGTTCGAGTGATTTTGGGGGCTGTTCTAGATCGAACTAGAACTCGAGCTTTTTGCTAAAGTTCGATAGTTCTAGATACGTTCGAGAACGGTTCTAGCAGCAAAAAGCAGGGCTTTTTAAAGCTACAGTGTGCAGGAGCCATTGCTGGCAGCCTGCCAGAAGCTGGTAACCAAGATAAACATTGGGTATCCAACCAAAGCGCTTTGGTTAGTAACCCGATGTTTATCCTAGTTACGTGCATGAAGCCCACACTTCCCCGCTCAGCTCACTCCGCCCCCTCCTGCACGCGGCATGTACGTGTACACATACACACACACACACACACACTGCACTCTGCACACATGGTCCCGCTCGGCTTACCTGCGGTGATGAAGTCCCGCCATTCCGACCTCAGCGCTGTCACTGTCCTCCATGGCCGCCGCTTGTCACATCACCTTCTCTCGCTTCTGACCCGAGACTGACTAGCGGTGACGTCACGGGCCTCTCGTGATACTTGGCTGTGAAGGCGGCGGTCATTGAACTCAGTGACAGGTGCTGTCAGTGTGCAGGAGATCAGCGCAGGTAATGTACCTCGCTGACAGCAGCACTTGTCATGCCCTGCAGTGACCTGGGCTGACCCATTGATGTTAGCTCAGGTCACTGCATTGTTCTCCCAGCCAATGGGGAACATTCTGCTCTTCATTGACTGGGACAGTGTGGATCGTCATGGCAACCCCTTGGATTACACCAGACCTGGATTTGTTTTTCTTTCTAATAAATTGGTTAAAGAGGGAATGTATTGGGGAGTGTTTTTTCAAATAAAAATGTGTTTGTCGTCTATTTTTTTTTATTACTGACTGGGTTGGTGATGTCGGGTATCTGATAGACGCCTGACCTCACCAACCCCAGGGCTTGATGCCAGGTGACATTACACATCTGGTATTAACCCCATATATTACCCCGTTTGCCACCTCACCAGGGCGCGGGATGAGCTGGGGCGAAGCACCAGGATTGGCGCATCTAATGGATGCGCCACTTCTGGGGCGGCTGCGGCATGCTATTTTTAGGCTGGGGAGAGTCCAATAACCATGGACCTCCCTAGTCTGAGAATATCAGACCCCAGCTGTTTGCTTTACCTTGGCTGGTGATCCAATTTTGGGGGGACCCCTGCGTGTTTTTTTTTTTTTAATTATTTATTTAATTTAAAATAACAGCGTGGGGTGCCCTCAGTTTTGGATTACCAGCCAATGTGAGGTTGCCAGCTGTGGTCTGCAGGCTGCAGCCATCTGCTTTACCCTAGCTGGCTACAAAACTAGGGGGAACCCTACGTCATTTTTTTTTTCTTTTTTTGGCTAAATACAAAGCTAAGCACCGCTTAGTGCCACATGAAAGGCACCAAAGGGTGCAAAATTACAAAATGCAGGAGAGTGGGACATTATGTGTCTTTCTGCCATTATAATGACAGAAAAGACTGATATGAAGTGCACAAGCACAAGAAAATCACCAGAGCGCTCTACGCTGTGAAAAGCAGTAGAAAATGTCAATGGAGTGAACATGTGGCCGCCTCATGTAGGATGAAGCTATGGATCCTGGGTAATTTTATGCATTTACCCTCCTTCAGTTTTTTTGCAGTACACAAAAAAAACGGAAGGCACACGGATGACAAACAGATGACATACGGACCGTCTACGGAACGGAAACGGATGCCACACGGATGCACCCATGAAAAAAAACAGACTGTTTTTTGCAGACCGCAAAAATGGATCGGTCGTGTTAATGTAGCCTTATTCTGATCTGCGTTTATAAACAGCAGGCAGAAATAAGTGAATAACGCCCCCCGGCGTCAGAAAATCTCCGGGGTTTCAGGGCTAGCTGAGACCCTGGAGATCATGATTCAGGACGGTTTTTCCGGTCCCCGCTCACGTGATCACAGGTATACACCGTACACCGATGATCATGTTACAGTAAATGACAGCGCCGGTAAAAAATTATTTATCTCCCATCTGGCATGAACAAACATGATAAATCTCCTCCTCCCCGGTCCCCTCCGGTCCCCCGGTGTCGCCAAAGTGCCCCCCCTGATGCCCTCCCAGAAATCCAAGATGGCTGCACGCACAGCAGCGCGCCGGCCGCATTCACCCTACTCCTCTGATTTCTGTCGCATGTGCAATGACACATGCGACAGAAAACTCCTCCCCAGGCCCTGCCAGGTCACCCCCTATAACCACACCGGTGTTCCCCGGTGTCCCACGGTACCTGTGCAGCGTTGATCCCCCGCGGCCCTCTCCTTCACAATAGACGCTGCCGCATGCACAGAGCGGCTGTCAACTCAGCTTCCTGTGTTCAGACACAGTGAGTGGTGGTTATGCATCTGTAAGCTAAATGGGCGGCACGGTGGCTCAGTGGTTAGCACTACAGTCTTGCAGCGCTGAGGTCCTGGGTTCAATTCTCACCAAGGACACCATCTGCAAGGAGTTTGTATGTTCTCCCCGTGTTTGCGTGGGTTTCCTCCGGGTACTCCAGTTTCCTCCCACACTCCAAAGACATACAGCGCTATGGAATTAATAACGCTATATAAATGAATAAATTATTATTATTACTGCAATGCCCTGCTCATGAGGTAAGGAACATAATTGATCAGGAGAGCTATACTACATTTCCAAATGGAGGGATTTGCTTTTATAGTTGCCCTGCTGAATGACTACCAAACATGAGAGTCTGTTATACGCCACAAGAAAACACATCTAAATAGCGAGCTCTGTTGTTAAGTATTCATTCAGCTGGATAACTGGACTTAAAGGGGTATTCCATCTCCAAGATCCTATCCCCAATATATAGTAGGTGGAATAGCAATAATATCAGCAAATACCAATATTTGGAAATGTAGAATAGTTCTCCTGATTAGGCATGCCCTTACCTCATGAGCAGGGCATTGCAGCTTTGGTAGCAACCATTACGACATGGACTCTGCTGCTGTGGACCCGGGGAGAGTGAGTGCAGATTCATTGCACCCACACTCCTCACATGAAGGGTCTGCACTCCTAGAAAATTGGGGATACGTTCCCTGAGTGTCTCCCCCCCATATTCTAGACGGTCCAGAGTCGTCGTGGGACCCCTTTTATTTTTTTCTTACAATAAATTGGTGAAAGAGGGAATGTTTTGGGGACTGTTTTTTCAAATAAATTTCTTTTGTCGATTTTTTTTTTTTTGTTAGTACTGACAGTTTATGATGTTGGGTATCTAATAGACGCCATGACATCACAAACTGCTGGACTTGATGTCAGGTGACCTTACAGCTAGTATCAACCCGATTTATTACCCCGTTTGCCACTGCACCAGGGCACGGGATGAGCTGGGGTGAAGCGCCAGGATTGACGCATCTAGTGGATGCGCCACGTCTGGGGTGCCTGTGGCCTGCTATTTTTAGGCTGTGAAGGCCAAATAACTATGGACCTTCCCACCCTGAGAATACCAGACCACAGCTCCGCTTTACCTTGGCTGGTGATCCAATTTGGGGGGGACCCTACTTTTTTTGTGTAAATATTAATATTTATAAAATAATTATAAAAAAGAGCCTGGGGGGACCTCCACATTGGATCCCCAACCACGGTAAAGCTGCAAGCGGTGGTTTTCAGGCTACAGCCGTCTGCTTTACCCTAGCTGGCTATCAAAAATGGGGGGACCCAACGTCATTTTTTTTTTAACTATTTTTTAAATAGAAAAAATTAATGGGCTTCCCTGTATTTTGATTGCCAACCAAGGTAATGGCAGGCAGATGGGGGTGGCAACCCATAGCTTTCTGCTTTATCTGCGCTGAGAATCAAAAATACCGCGGAGCGCTACGTCATTTTTTTAAAGATTTTTTTTTACAGCACTGTGATGTCCAGCAATCAAAATACAGGGAAACCCATTTTGTTTTTAGTTATTTAAATAAATAATTAAAAAAAATATATATGGGCTCCCGCTGCATTTTTTGTATTGCTAGCTAAGGGTAATCCAAGCAGCTACTGGCTGCTAACCCCCACTGCTTGGTGTTACCTTCACTGGCAATGGAAAATCCAGGGAAGCATTTTTTATTTTTTTTGCCAAAAAACTACAAAAAAAGGACGTGAGCTTCGCCATATTTTTGTATGCTAGCCAGGTATAGCAGGCAGGTGCTGAAAGAGTTTGATACAGCGCCAGAAGATGGCGCTTCTATGAAAGTGCCATTTTCTGAGGCGGCTGCAGACTGCAATTCGCAGCAGTGGGGCCCAGAAAGCTCAGGCCAACATGTGCTGCGGATTCCAATCCCCAGCTGCCTAGTTGTACCTGGCTGGACACAAAAATGGGGCGAAGCCTACGTCATTTGTTTTCTAACTATTTCATGAAATTCATGAAATAATAAAAAAAGGGCTTCCCTTTATTTTTGGTTCCCAGCCGGGTACAAATAGGCAACTGGGGGTTGGGGGCAGCCGTACCTGTGTGCTGTACCTGGCTAGCATACAAAAATATGGCGAAGCCCACATAATTTTTTCAGGGGGCAAAAAACTTCTGCATACAGTCCTGGATGGAGTATGCTGAGCCTTGTAGTTCTGCAGCTGCTGTCTGTCTGTATGGAGAAGAGCAGACAGCAGCTGCAGAACTACAAGGCTCAGCATACTCCATCCAGGACTGTATGCAGAAGTTTTTTGCCCACCAAAAAAATGACGTGGGCTTCGCCATATTTTTGTATGCTAGCCAGGTACAGCAGGCAGCCACGGGCTGCCTCCAACCCCCAGTTGCCTATTTGTACCCGGCTGGGAACCAAAAATATAGGGAAGCCCATTTTTTTTAATTATTTCACTAATTTCATGAAATAATTTAAAAAAAAACGACGTGAGCTTCGCTCCATTTTTGTGTCCAGCCGGGTACAACTAGGCAGCTGGGGATTGGAATCTACAGCACAGGTTAGCCCGAGGTTTCTGGGCGCCTCTGCTGTGAATTGCAGTCCGCAGCCGCCCCAGAAAATGGCGCTCTCATAGAAGCGCCATCATCTGGCGCTGTATCCAACTCTTCCAACAGCCCTGGAGCCGGGTGGCTTGTTGGGTAATCATGAGTTAATACTGGCTTTGTTTTACTAGCTAGTATTAAGCCAGAGATTCTTAATGTCAGGCACGTTTGACCCGTCCATTAAGAATCTCCAATAAAGGCTTAAAAAAAAGACACCAAACAGAGAAAAAATACTTTAATAGAAATAAATACACAGACACATTAGAGACTCCATCTTTATTACCCCCTGTCAGCCCTCCACGATCCATGGTCTTCTGTCTTTCTTGTTCAACAAATGTAGCTCTGATCCATCACTGCTGCATGGGGGAAGACGCTGCTTCCCGTGCAGAAATCACTCCGTGAAGGCTGCACGGAAAGCAGCGTGCAGCCTTCACGGAGTGAGAGATCAGTGCTGCTGGCTGCTGGCGGTGACAGACGCGTTACTATAGCAACAGGGCTCCGATCATGTGATTTCCGGAGCCGCGGTTAGCGGTGACGTCATAGCAACGCAGTTAGCGGTGACAACGGTGATCCCCGTTAATGACCGGCTGTGTCAGCCGGTCCCTAACGGAATGGGGAGTCGACCGTGTGCTACAGCATGTCGCTGGTACACGGCGATACACAAATGTGCACCGTGTACCGGAGAGATGCACTCGCAGGTCCTACATGACGCGTCATAGTCATGTGACCAGTCTGTAGCCAATGAGATAATAGCCACGTGAATGGTCACATGGCTATTTTGACGTCACGATAGGTCCTGCATCACTGCTGGCAGTGCCGGTCACCGGGAGGATTCAGCGATCATCGGATGGAATAGCTGCAGGAGACAGAGTGCAGGAGGGATCGCGGGGACCGGTAAGTGTTATGGCAATGTTTATTAACTGTATGTGTACATTTATAATGCGTTTTTATGTGTTTGTGATTGCCTCCCATTATAGCCTATTGGTTCGAGTTCGGTTCGACGAACCGAACTCGAACGAGACCTCCGTTCGGCGAACCGAGCTCGAGCCGAACCACGGCCAGTTCGCTCATCTCTAATCATTAGTGATCCCCCGTGCCGCCCATAAATTAGTTTTCTCTTTTCTCACATTCTGCATGTACTATGATTTGGACTCTGAATATCCCGGAATATAAAATGGAGCATTTAATTTGCAGAGAATAACTTTGCCGTGAGTCCTAATTTCCTGTAAAATTTTCATTATTTGACGATTTTAAATCTTGACCAATCTTCCCATCTCTACAATAAATCTCAAAACTACCAGTATGTGAGTAAGGATTAACTCTTTAAAACTACCAATGGAGGTGTAGGGTATGACTTCTTATAAACCTATCACTAGGCATGAAACATTTGGGTCTACAGTATAGGTCACACCACACAACGCGTAAGAGATTCCAGTATGTATCCATTTCCAAAAATCAAGTAATGGGTGTCACAATTAACAAAACAAAACAAAATGTTCAAGAACGTGAATTTTTACATTTGAATACACCTGTTTAAAGTAATTGATGAACATTACAAAAAAATGTTTTCCTAACACCCCTCTGTGTATTACGTATATAGTATATGCTGAGAAGTGGATACACAAGTCTTACCTGGACCGACAAGGGTCGAGATTGTGGAAAGTAAAGCCACCAGGTTCTTCATTGTGGGTGACTGAGCGTCTTCTCGGATTCTCTTCTGCTCGTTCTATTTTCTGTACACAGGGATAATATATATATACTTTTCGGAAAGGTAAAGAAACTAATATCTCTTGGGATGGATGAGATTTCTTCCCTGACACTTGCTATGTAACAAGTTTCACTAGTAAACCATTCTCCATAATACGTCAATGGCATGATGAACTATAATATGACTCCATTACAATATCTACCATTTTAGCTTGCCAAAACCAGTTCTGTTTCACTTGCCTTTGGGAATGTTTAATTAACTCAAAATAATATATTTATTTTCCCAGCGGAATTATAATTGGATACATTTTAGCTGTGTGCACACTTTCTATTATTTGTTTCTTCTTCGGGTGCCTTAAAGGGAACAGGCTACCACGGGAGGTAGTGAGCTCTCCATCAATGGAAATATTCAAGCAGAAACTGGATAAACATATAGCTGGGATGATCGAGGAAAGCCTGCACTTGCAGGGGGTTGGACCCAATGGCCCTTGAGGTTCCTTCCAACTCTACTACTCTATTATTCTATGATTCTATGAACCTGTCACCAGATTTTGGCCTACTAAACTAAAGGCCCCGTCACACGCTACGATATATCTAACGATATGTCATCAGAGTCAAGAAATTTGTGACGCACATCCGGCATCGTTAGAGATGTTGTAGCGTGTGACACCTCTGAATGACTGTTAAAGAGTAAAAATACTCACCTTATCATTGCTCGTTGACACGTCATTCATTTTCATAATGTCGTTCCTCCTTCTGTGTGCCGATTGTTCGTCGTTCCTGAGGCAGTACACATCGCTACGTGTGACACCCCGGGAACGACGAACACAGCTTACCTGCGTCCCACAGGCAATAAGGAATAAAGTAGGTGGGCGGGGTGTTCCGACCGCTCATCTCCGCCCCTCCGCTTCTATTGGGCGGCTGCTGTGTGACATCGCTGTGATGTCGAACGTCCCACCCCCTTGAGGAAGAGGATTTTCGCCGCCCACAGCGACGTCGTTAGGGAGGTAAGTACATGTGACGGGGGTTAACGCCATTGTGCGCCACGGGCAACGAATTGCCCGTGATGCACAAACAACGGGGGCGGGTGCAATCGCTCATGCGATCGCACGATATATCGTAGTGTGTAACGGGGCCTTAAAGCTAGCAACTTTAGCAGCGCATGTGCTGCATTCTATGAAGGTGCACGTTATCCCCTGACCCACCTGTAACTCCTAAAAACATTTTTATAAAATCTCCCGCCCAGTATGTAAATTGTCCGGTCTGGTCCTAACGACATCCTATTCTGTGCCTCCTGTCCCTCCTTTCTCTGTCCTCCTGTGCTGATTGACATGGATAAATTCACAATAATCTTTGTAAGGCAAAAAACTAAAATAAAAAACAATGGCGCAGTTGCGTTGCTTTTACTATTTGACCAGATTTAGGTTTTATTTTTTTCCAGTGCACTGTTTGGTAGAATGAATGCTGTTAGTGTAAGGGCCCAAGGACAGAGGACCTCAAATGTTCTATATGTCACAGTTGCTGTTCTGGCACAAGGGTGCAGGGGCCATGTTCCCTGGGTGGTCTACAAGGCCCTGATGTTCCCTGCTATCCACCCCCACACAGTATCCACAGCTGATAGACAGTCCACAGACACGGTCTTGGGGATAACAGTTGCTTTAATACAGCGGGAACAAAGGAAAACAACACAGAATATACAGTATGTTTCACGGTCTTTTGTGGGTAGGCCACAGCAAATACAGCTTGGTGTTGAATGCTGAAGTGTAATTAGGGTTCTGTAGCTTTAAGAGCACAATTTGCTTCAGATGTAATACTGGTATGCCTTTAGAAGCAGGTTCAGAGTCTCTTGAGTTTAGAGGGTAGATATAATAAGATTTTACAGACCTGGAGTCCTGGAGTTAATTTCACTGCTAGTTCAGACACGTGCAGTACATGTAAGCAAATGTAGAAAGTCGCCCAGCGCGCTACGGGGACCGGACGGCTGGTGCGTGGACAATGGCATGAAAGCCACTAATATTGCAGTGGGGTGGGAGACCCTCAAACTTTCCCAATCTGCGTGCAGTAGGGTCTGGTATATACTCAGTATGCCCTACTGTCTAAAGACATGCACAATGTATATCTGGCCAGTGAGGATTCAGGACAGGAAGCCTTCAGTATATTGGCTGTAAAAGTCAGTATATGGTGAAATTCTAGGGCTCGGGACTAGCAGGAGTCTTGTGGTGAAGAGAAACTCCACATAATATCTTCCCTCAGAGGAGATTCAGCCAGAACCAGAACATTCCAGTTCTTTCCAGACAGAGGCTGGAGAATACAGTTAGGTCCAGAAATATTTGGACAGTGACACAAGTTTTGTTATTTTAGCTGTTTAGAAAAACATGTTCAGAAATACAATTCTATATATAATATGGGCTGAAAGTGCACACTCCCAGCTGCAATATGAGAGTTTTCACATCCAAATCGGAGAAAGGGTTTAGGAATCATAGCTCTGTAATGCATAGCCTCCTCTTTTTCAAGGGACCAAAAGTAATTGGACAAGGGACTCTAAGGGCTGCAATTAACTCTGAAGGCATCTCCCTCGTTAACCTGTAATCAATGAAGTAGTTAAAAGGTCTGGGGTTGATTACAGGTGTGTGGTTTTGCATTTGGAAGCTGTTGCTGTAACCAGACAACATGTGGTCTAAGGAACTCTCAATTGAGGTGAAGCAGAACATCCTGAGGCTGAAGAAAAAGAAAAAATCCATCAGAGAGATAGCAGACATGCTTGGAGTAGCAAAATCAACAGTCGGGTACATTCTGAGAAAAAAGGAACTGACTGGTGAGCTTGGGAACTCAAAAAGGCCTGGGCATCCACGGATGACAACAGTGGTGGATGATCGCCGCATACTTTCTTTGGTGAAGAAGAACCCGTTCACAACATCAACTGAAGTCCAGAACACTCTCAGTGAAGTAGGTGTATCTGTCTCTAAGTCAACAGTAAAGAGAAGACTCCATGAAAGTAAATACAAAGGGTTCACATCTAGATGCAAACCATTCATCAATTGCAAAAATAGACAGGCCAGAGTTAAATTTGCTGAAAAACACCTCATGAAGCCAGCTCAGTTCTGGAAAAGTATTCTATGGACAGATGAGACCAAGATCAACCTGTACCAGAATGATGGGAAGAAAAAAGTTTGGAGAAGAAAGGGAACGGCACATGATCCAAGGCACATCACATCCTCTGTAAAACATGGTGGAGGCAACGTGATGGCATGGGCATGCATGGCTTTCAATGGCACTGGGTCACTTGTGTTTATTGATGACATAACAGCAGACAAGAGTAGCCGGATGAATTCTGAAGTGTACCGGGATATACTTTCAGCCCAGATTCAGCCAAATGCCGCAAAGTTGATCGGACGGCGCTTCATAGTACAGATGGACAATGACCCCAAGCATACAGCCAAAGCTACCCAGGAGTTCATGAGTGCAAAAAAGTGGAACATTCTGCAATGGCCAAGTCAATCACCAGATCTTAACCCAATTGAGCATGCATTTCACTTGCTCAAATCCAGATTTAAGACGGAAAGACCCACAAACAAGCAAGACCTGAAGACTGCGGCTTTAAAGGTCTGGCAAAGCATTAAGAAGGAGGAAACCCAGCGTTTGGTGATGTCCATGGGTCCCAGACTTAAGGCAGTGATTGCATCCAAAGGATTCGCAACAAAATATTGAAAAGAAAAATGTTTTTTTTTGGGTTTGGTTTATTTGTCCAATTACTTTTGACCTCCTAAAATGTGGAGTGTTTGTAAAGAAATGTGTACAATTCCTACAATTTCTATCAGATATTTTTGTTCAAACCTTCAAATTAAACGTTACAATCTGCACTTGAATTCTGTTGTAGAGGTTTCATTTCAAATCCAATGTGGTGACATGCAGAGCCCAACTCGCGAAAATTGTGTCACTGTCCAAATATTTCTGGACCTAACTGTAGCTCCACCTATTGAGCCATGTGACCAAGAACTAGCCAATAGGATAACACCCAATGAACACTTCAGATTCTTGCAGTTTTCACCAGTAGATGGTGCTAGAACACAACAAATGAAAAATGGTTTACTTATAACATATAGCATAATATTACATATAAGTGAATGTACTTAAAAAAACAGACACAATCTGGACCGGGCCACTACATTAGGCACCATCATATCTATGTGCAATCAAGTCCTGATGATGTTTAGAGGGCCAGATGTTGGTTTTCCACATCAGCAGCCCAGAGAATGGAAGCGTTCCGACTCAGATAAAAGTTATCTGACATTTAGTGATTAGAAGCTGGTGTTGGATGGTGAAAGAAGAAAAGAGGATGAGGAGCTGCAAGTGCAGGGCAGATCGCTCTACACTTGCAGTCCATTTACATAAAAGCAAATACAGAGTTTAATACCTGGTGTAGTATTAATAATAATATTTTAAATAAACAAAATATATCCTTTAAAATTCCTTGAACTTCTAAATAAACCAAGAAATTTTATAATTTGATAGACAAATAATATTTCCATATACATTAATGAAGATATCAATCTAAATTAAAGTTCTAATATTTTTACAGCAGCAAAAATCAAAACCATATAATTTACTGCTTCTTATTAAGTTTATATATAAAGTATTAAATAACATTGCACCAGTCAGTTGTATCTTGATCAACAGCTCTCAACAAAATATGATGCCTTCAAAGTATCAACAAAGTATGATGTTCCCACATTGTATGATGTCACCATATAGCACCTTCATTGAGGTCACCTGGGATCAGATTACCTGTGATGACAGGTGGAGGACTGTGGAAGCCTCCAGCTTTGACCACAACTAACCTGAGTGACATCAGCACCGATTGCGGGGCTAACTCAGTCTATGCCTGAACCTCACAATGGGCAGTCTTGTTCTATGGCACTTACTGTGAGCTTCAGATGTAGCAGAGCTGGAATTGGCATGGGACTTCGTGTGGATATCGTTGGACCTGGAGGAGTGTTTTGGGGGTTAATAAAGTAGTGAAAGAGAGTGTTTTTTTGTCTTTTAGTTCAAATAAAGAATTTTTTCAGTGTTTGTGTTTATTTACTTTACAGATTAGTAATGGGGGTCTCATAGACACAACCCATTACTAATAAAAGGTTTAGTAGAAGATGTGGGCTGTCATTAACCCCTGATTTTACCCTGATGCCACCACACAAGGGCAATTCGGAAGAGCCTTGATAAAGCACTAGGATTGTCACATCTAATAGATGGGACAATTCTGGGTGGCTGCAGGCTGCTAATTTTAGGCTGGGGGGCTCCCAATAACCATGGGTCTCCCCAGCCTGAGAATAAGAGCCCACAGCTGTCGACTTTATCTTGGCTGGGTAATAAAATTGAAGGGACTGCACACTTTTTTTTTTAATTATTATTTATTTAAATAATAATAGAAAATGCTACATGCAGTTTTTATTTTGATACACAGCCAAGAAAATTGCAAGCTGGGGGCTGCCGCTTGTAGCCATGGTCTTTATCTGTGTTGGGTATCATAATTTGGGGGGACCCTACATCATTTTTTTAATTTATTTATTTTTACTGTATGATGTAGACCCGTAGACCGGGTCTGTGATTAGAAGTGTCAGACAGGCTGTCACTTAAGGGGGGTAGGTGCATATGACTGCAACCAATCATAAACGCAGATGAGCGGGAAAAGCATTGCATATGCGTATAATGTGTTACCCTGGAAGTGAATAGGTAGCCGCAGGAACAGTTATAGCCGTACTGGAGCCTCAGTAAGTACAGCACACTTGCTTTATTACTTTTCTCTTTACTTTTCCGTTATTCTTTTTTATTTCCTGGGTGCCAGATCCAGATCATTAGCCAGAGTTTCCTGAGAATCCAGGGCCCGGGTCCGCCACCTGGGTACCTTTCAAACAGTGCGGACCCAGGCTTTTACTCTTCAGGTCCACACAGCATTAATCAAGAGGAACACGTCAGGATTGTCCTCTACTACCACTTTTCTTCACCTTGGTTATTTATCCTCTAAGCCTTTATATTTGTGCAGCTCCTCAGCCAATAGGTCCAATACAAGTGAGTGAAGAAAGGCAAATTCTCCTCAAAGAATATCTGCAAAATTGTATTAGGAATAGTAACATGACTTGTTTTTTTCTTGAAGATTGGTGATTAATTAGAGGAATTCTGTTCTGAGGGGTGCTTTACACGTTGCGACATCGCTTCCGAAATATCGTTGGGGTCACGTCGTTAGTGACGCACATGCGTCGCCAGTAACAACATCGCAACGTGTTAATCCTAGATGCACTGATAAACAATCACAAAAGCATCGAAAATTGGTGATCTGTGTAGCGTCGGTCATTTTCATAAAGTCAGGTCGACCGCAGGTACGATGTTGTTTGTCGCTCCTGCGGCAGCACACATCACTGTGTGTAAACCCGCGGGAGCGAGGAACATCTCCTACATGCTTTCACCGGGTATGCGGAAGGAAGGAGGTGGGCGGGATGTTACGTCCCGCTCATCTCCACCCCTCCGCTTCTGTTGGCCGGCCGATTAGGGACGTCACGGTGACGTTGCTGTGACACCGAACGCACCTCCCCCTTGAAGGTCGGATAGTTCGGCAGTCACAGCGACGTCACTGAGCAGGTATGTGCGTGTGAAGCTGTCGTAGCGATAATGTTCGCTACGGCAGCAATCACCACATATCACATGTGCGACGGGGGCGGGTGCTATCGCTCTCGGCATCACTAGCCGATGCTAGCGATGTCGCAACGTGTAAAGTATCCCTTATTCCCAAGTAGAAGATTAACTGAAGTAAGATACTTTTTCCAACTGATCTTTTGAAAATTTGGGGTATTTATATGGGCTAAAATGCATGATTAGGAACTGAAAAATAAACCTGTAGTAAAAATTATGTCAATCAAAAATTAAGATATGGATTTTGCCCCCATTCTGAAGGGCTGACATAATTAGTTAACTTGAAATGATATTGTTTACATCTTTCTTGTTCATTTCCAGGAATTATCCAACTGGACTAGAGTAAAGCGGGCTTTACACGCAACGACATTGCTAACGAGATGTCGTTGGGGTCACGGAATTCGTGATGCACATCCGGCCTCAGTAGCGACGTTGTTGCAGGTAAAACGCACAAACGACTTTTAACGATCCTAATTACTTACCTAATCGTTAATCGTTGACCGGTCTTTCTAATCCCGATTATCGTTGCTGTTGCAGGACGCAGGTTGTTCGTCTTTCATGTGGTAGCACACATCGCTGTGTGTGACACCGCAGGAATGAGGAACATCACCGTACCTTGGGAAGGAAGGAGGTGGGTGGGATGTTCCGTCCGCTCATCTCCGCCCCTCCACTTCTATTGGTGGCCGCTTAGTGACGCTGCTTTACGCTCCCCCTTAGAAAGGAGGTGGTTCGCCGACCACAGTGACGTTGCTAGGCAGGTAAGTATGTGTGATGGGTGTTAGTGATCTTGTGCACCACGGGCAGCGATTTGCCTGTGACGCACAAACGACGGGGACGGGTACGCTCGCTAGCGATATCGTTAACAATATCGCTGCATGTAAAGCCCCCTTAAGACTTTAAAAGTTTAAAAATCCCATTAATATGCATTGATTTAAAGAGACAAAATTCTGCTCTATCAATTATAGTCTTCATTTCATTCCACCTATATGTATATCTTATGAGAGTGCATTTTAAGAGGACCAACCACTAGGATTTTCCTATATAAGCTAAATCCAGTGCTATACTGGCACTATCATGCTGATACTATACATTGGTCTGCAGCACCTCACCTCCATCTAGCTCTCTACATATAAATGTGGTCTTGTTTCTATTTTGTACTGAAACAGGTAATGTCAGTTTGCTGCTAGCAGCTTTTCTAGCAGTCCCTAACTGAGAGCTTCAACTGCAGTAGCTTTGTTGTCACGCTCTTCGGGTTTAAATAGAGGTGTAACCCAGCAATCCTTGCTGAAGATACAAATCCATTTGTATACTGTCCCCCTTGGTAGAAGGAGCTGAGTTGGAGTGTTCCAGAAGCCGATATTTATCCTTTTGCATTTCAGTTTTTCCCGTTTGTCTCCCCCACCCTCTTGTCTTATTAATGCAGCCTTAGGATTAGTGTACCTCACCGGCCTCTCACTAGTTTGGGCATCTTTAGAGTTTCCCAGGGTCTGAGGGTGCTGCTCAGTGACAGTTGTGGAGACTGTATAGGGACTGGCTAGGAGAGTAGAGATAGCCCCAGGTGGATATAGGAGGTGTCCCGTCAACCATCTCACTAACATCAGGACTCACCGCTGTTATTGTGTCCCCTCCTGTTTGTGGAATGGTTTTTGTATTTTTTTCATTGCGCATTAGACTCCTTTTGTTCTGATAGTGTTTGCCATGCTTGAAGCACAACATTTCTAAGCATTATATAGAAAAATATATTGCCTTTCCAAAGGAAGTATATGCAAAAGTGATGAGTGAAATTGGTGAAATTCATATGTTCATTTTGATAAAATGGGGCCTTGAAATTCAATTTGCATCAGATATTTATTATTTTTATTACTCGACACATCAGAACTTGATCACTTATTTAGCATGTCGCCTTATCCTCCATACACCCAATCTTTCAAGTGTTCTTTTTGGCTCTTCAAGCTGGAGCTTCTGACACATTGTAGACCTTAGACATCAGAATGGCCATCATGTGAGACATAGTAAGTGCCTTGAGCATAAACATTAAGGCGGGCTTTGCACACTGCGACATCGCAGCCCGATGCTGCGATGCCGAGTGCGATAGTGCCCGCCCCCGTCGCAGCAGCGATATGTGGTGATAGCTGGCGTAGCGAAAATTATCGCTACGCCAGCTTCACACACACACTCACCTGCCGTGCGACGTCCCTGTGGCCGGCGACCCGCCTCCTTGTTAAGGGGGCGGGTCGTGCGGCGTCACTGTGACGTCACACGGCAGGCGGCCAATCGGAGCGGAGGGGCGGAGATGAGCAGGATGTAAACATCCTGCCCATCTCTTTCCTTCCGCATATCCTACGGAAGCCGCAGTGAGGCCGGTAGGAGATGTTCCTCGCTCCTGCGACTTCACACACAGCGATGTGTGCTGCCGCAGGAGCGAGGAACAACATCGGACCGTCGCGTCAGCGTAATCATGGATTACGCCGACGCTGCACCGATGATACGATAACGACGCTTTTGCGCTCGTTAATCATATCATCTAGGCTTTACACACTGCGATGTCGCATGCGATGCCGGAAGTGCGTCATTTTCAATTTGACCCCACCGACATCGCACCTGCGATGTCGCAGTGTGCAAAGCCCGCCTAAGATGTGTAAACAGATGGCACCGAATGAAGATGACAAAAGAGCAAAAATAGGACAGTTTGATGACCAGACAGTAAGCTGCGGAGGTGGGACAGATGAGCAGCGAAGGTAAATTGTTTTCTTCCGGCAACTGTTTTGAAAAACGGCATTTGGATGGAACAAAGTACATTGTATAAAGATTAGATTCAGGAGAATTCAATTAACTTTGAACAGATTGCCTTATTTCTAAAGAACTTATTTTTTAATGGAGAGCAGAAGCGGGGTTAATGCCATGCTACCGCCAATAAGAAAGATTGTTGATTAATAATACATTTTTTCATTCCATAGTAGAGATGAGCGGTGTTCAAATAGAACTGTTCGCCAATCTCAATTCAACCTGTTTTAGGTGATGTTTGAGTCGTTCGATGCACGCGAACAATTACCTTCAAGTTCGACAGTTCGAGTTTATGGTCGATAACGGTTTGATCACCAAAAGCGTAACTGGCTTTTCACAGTAATACTGTCATTCAATGTTAATACAGTGGAAACTTGGTTAATGAGAACAATCCATTCTGGGAGTGTGCTTGTTAACCAAATTACTCATTCAGCAAAGCAAGATTTCCCATAGGAAACCATTACAATGCAGACAATTCCTTCCACAACTTGTTAAATATCCGATCCTGGTTCTCTATTGTGCCATTCTACACATGCACAAACACACATAAACACGTACAAACACACACAAACACACAGAAAAACACACAAACATACACATACATGCACAAACACACACAAACACACAAACATACAGAAACATACACGCACACACACACATGCACAAACACAAACAAACACACACAAACATACACGCACAAACACATATTATGCTCACCTTACCTTCCGTTTCATCGCCGGCTTCCTGGGACTTGCAGTTCACCGGTACAAGATGTGTATCAGGTAACAATTGCGACCTTTTTCTCCACTTTTTCTCCACTTATTCTGCACTTTTTCTCCACTTTTTCTCCACTTTTTCTCCATTTTTTCTCCACTTTTTCTCCACTTTTTCTCCATTTTTTTCTCCATTTTTTCTCCACTTATTCTCCACTTTTTCTCCACTTTTTCTCCACTTTTTCTCCACTTTTTCTACATTTTTTCTCCACTTTTTCTCCACTTTTTCTACATTTTTTCTCCACTTTTTCTCCACCTTTCCTCCACTTATTCTCCACTTTTTCTCCACTTTTTCTCCACTTTTTCTACATTTTTTCTCCACTTTTTCTCCACCTTTTCTCCACTTATTCTCCACTTTTTCTCCATTTTTTCTCCACTTATTCTCCACTTTTTCTCCACTTTTTCTCCACTTTTTCTACATTTTTTCTCCACTTTTTCTCCACCTTTTCTCCACTTATTCTCCACTTTTTCTCCACTTTTTCTCCACTTTTTCTACATTTTTTCTCCACTTTTTCTCCACTTTTTCTACATTTTTTCTCCACTTTTTCTCCACCTTTTCTCCACTTATTCTCCACTTTTTCTCCACTTTTTCTCCACTTTTTCTCCATTTTTTTCTCCACTTTTTCTCCACTTTTTCTCCACTTTTTCTCCACTTTTTCTCCACTTTTTCTCCATTTTTTTCTCCATTTTTTCTCCACTTATTCTCCACTTTTTCTCCACTTTTTCTCCACTTTTTCTCCATTTTTTTCTCCATTTTTTCTCCACTTTTTCTCCACTTTTTCTCCACTTTTTCTCCACTTTTTCTACATTTTTTCTCCACTTTTTCTCCACTTTTTCTCCATTTTTTTCTCCATTTTTTCTCCATTTTTTCTCCACTTTTTCTCCACTTATTCTCCACTTTTTCTCCACTTTTTCTCCACTTTTTCTCCATTTTTTTCTCCACTTTTTCTCCACTTTTTCTCCATTTTTTTCTCCACTTTTTCTCCATTTTTTTCTCCATTTTTTCTCCATTTTTTCTCCACTTATTCTCCACTTTTTCTCCACTTTTTCTCCAGTTTTTCTCCACTTTTTCTACATTTTTTCTCCACTTTTTCTCCACTTTTTCTCCATTGTTTTCTCCATTTTTTTCTCCATTTTTTCTCCACTTATTCTCCACTTTTTCTCCACTTTTTCTCCACTTATTCTCCACTTTTTCTCCACTTTTTCTCCATTTTTTCTCCACTTTTTCTCCACTTTTTCTCCATTTTTTTCTCCACTTTTTCTCCACTTTTTCTCCACTTTTTCTACACTTTTTCTCCACTTTTTCTCCACTTATTCTCCACTTTTTCTCCACTTTTTCTCCACTTTTTCTCCATTTTTTTCTCCACTTTTTCTCCACTTTTTCTCCATTTTTTTCTCCATTTTTTCTCCACTTATTCTCCACTTTTTCTCCACTTTTTCTCCATTTTTTTCTCCATTTTTTCTCCACTTATTCTCCACTTTTTCTCCACTTTTCCTTTATTTTTTTCTCCATTTTTTCTCCACTTTTTCTACATTTTTTCTCCACTTTTTCTCCACTTTTTCTCCACTTTTTCTCCACTTATTCTCCACTTTTTCTCCACTTTTTCTCCATTTTTTTCTCCATTTTTTCTCCACTTATTCTCCACTTTTTCTCCACTTTTTCTCCACTTATTCTGCACTTTTTCTCCACTTTTTCTCCACTTTTTCTCCATTTTTTCTCCACTTTTTCTCCACTTTTTCTCCATTTTTTTCTCCATTTTTTCTCCACTTATTCTCCACTTTTTCTCCACTTTTTCTCCACTTTTTCTCCACTTTTTCTACATTTTTTCTCCACTTTTTCTCCACTTTTTCTACATTTTTTCTCCACTTTTTCTCCACCTTTCCTCCACTTATTCTCCACTTTTTCTCCACTTTTTCTCCACTTTTTCTACATTTTTTCTCCACTTTTTCTCCACCTTTTCTCCACTTATTCTCCACTTTTTCTCCATTTTTTCTCCACTTATTCTCCACTTTTTCTCCACTTTTTCTCCACTTTTTCTCCACTTTTTCTACATTTTTTCTCCACTTTTTCTCCACCTTTTCTCCACTTATTCTCCACTTTTTCTCCACTTTTTCTCCACTTTTTCTACATTTTTTCTCCACTTTTTCTCCACTTTTTCTACATTTTTTCTCCACCTTTTCTCCACTTATTCTCCACTTTTTCTCCACTTTTTCTCCACTTTTTCTCCATTTTTTTCTCCACTTTTTCTCCACTTTTTCTCCACTTTTTCTCCACTTTTTCTCCACTTTTTCTCCATTTTTTTCTCCATTTTTTCTCCACTTATTCTCCACTTTTTCTCCACTTTTTCTCCACTTTTTCTCCATTTTTTTCTCCATTTTTTCTCCACTTTTTCTCCACTTTTTCTCCACTTTTTCTCCACTTTTTCTACATTTTTTCTCCACTTTTTCTCCACTTTTTCTCCATTTTTTTCTCCATTTTTTCTCCATTTTTTCTCCACTTATTCTCCACTTTTTCTCCACTTTTTCTCCACTTATTCTCCACTTTTTCTCCACTTTTTCTCCACTTTTTCTCCACTTTTTCTCCATTTTTTTCTCCACTTTTTCTCCACTTTTTCTCCATTTTTTTCTCCACTTTTTCTCCATTTTTTTCTCCATTTTTTCTCCATTTTTTCTCCACTTATTCTCCACTTTTTCTCCAGTTTTTCTCCACTTTTTCTACATTTTTTCTCCACTTTTTCTCCACTTTTTCTCCATTTTTTTCTCCATTTTTTTCTCCATTTTTTCTCCACTTATTCTCCACTTTTTCTCCACTTTTTCTCCACTTATTCTCCACTTTTTCTCCACTTTTTCTCCATTTTTTTCTCCATTTTTTCTCCACTTATTCTCCACTTTTTCTCCACTTTTCCTCCATTTTTTTCTCCATTTTTTCTCCACTTTTTCTACATTTTTTCTCCATTTTTTCTCCACTTTTTCTCCACTTTTTCTCCACTTTTTCTCCATTTTTTCTCCACTTATTCTCCACTTTTTCTCCACTTTTTCTCCACTTTTTCTCCACTTTTTCTCCACTTTTTCTACATTTTTTCTCCACTTTTTCTCCACCTTTCCTCCACTTATTCTCCACTTTTTCTCCACTTTTTCTGCACTTTTTCTACATTTTTTCTCCACTTTTTCTCCACCTTTTCTCCACTTATTCTCCACTTTTTCTCCATTTTTTCTCCACTTATTCTCCACTTATTCTCCACTTTTTCTCCACTTTTTCTCCACTTATTCTGCACTTTTTCTCCACTTTTTCTCCACTTATTCTCCACTTTTTCTCCACTTTTTCTCCACTTTTTCTCCACTTTTTCTACATTTTTTCTCCACTTTTTCTCCACTTTTTCTACATTTTTTCTCCACTTTTTCTACATTTTTTCTCCACTTATTCTCCACTTTTTCTCCACTTTTTCTCCACTTTTTCTACATTTTTTCTCCACTTTTTCTATGGTCGGTCTACCCATTAGCTCTGCCATGCGTACTGTAGCTCTACACCTACTGCACATGTTACTTTATGATTGACATCTCTTTCGTACCCGAGCTGTCTAAGCCTACTCTGACCCCATATTTGTCATTACTATATTGTCCTTGTACTGTATTATGACATTTGTATCATGTGTTTCATTTCTTGCTGTGTTGCAATTTTTTTGCTGCATCCCAATTGTACCTCTACATTGTTCGAGTTTATGTTATTGTTCTCTCACTCTTATGTGATACTGATTATTGTCATTTTTCATGATTACATGCAGATAAGTCCAATCTGACGAAGGCTCAGGCCGAAACGTCATTTGTAACTTGTTTTGGACAAAAACATATATGCTTATGAAAAAAAAAATTTTTCTTAATACGGACCAATAAAGAGTGATTTTGCATTACTATCCGTTGTGACTTACTGACTTAGTCTGGGAGATTTAGAGTGCCGAGGTTACTCACTAATTTTATCTATTATTACCTCTGAGCACCTATATACCAGTGAGCAGAGCTTCCTCTACAGTAGTTCTCCTGATTAGGCATGCCCTTACCTCATGAGCAGGGCATTGCAGCTTTGGTAGCAACCATTACGACATGGACTCTGCTGCTGTGGACCCGGGGAGAGTGAGTGCAGATTCATTGCACCCACACTCCTCACATGAAGGGTCCGCACTCCTAGAAAATGGGGGATACGTTCCCTGAGTGTCTCCCCCCCATATTCTAGACGGTCCAGAGTCGTCGTGGGACCCCTTTATTTTTTTTCTTACAATAAATTGGTGAAAGAGGAAATGTTTTGGGGACTGTTTTTTCAAATAAATTTCTTTTGTCGATTTTTTTTTTTTTTTTTTGTTAGTACTGACAGTTTATGATGTTGGGTATCTAATAGACGCCATGACATCACAAACTGCTGGGCTTGATCTCAGGTGACTTTACAGCTAGTATCAACCCGATTTATTACCCCGTTTGCCACTGCACCAGGGCACGGGATGAGCTGGGGTGAAGCGCCAGGATTGGCGCATCTAGTGGATGCGCCACGTCTGGGGTGCATGCGGCCTGCTATTTTTAGGCTGTGAAGGCCCAATAACTATGGACCTTCCCACCCTGAGAATACCAGACCACAGCTGTCCGCTTTACCTTGGTGATCCAATTTGGGGGGGACCCTACTTTTATTGTGTAATTATTAATATTTATAAAATAATTATAAAAAAGAGCCTGAGGGGACCTCCACATTGGATCCCCAACCACGGTAAAGCTGCCAGCTGTGGTTTTCAGGCTACAGCCGTCTGCTTTACCCTAGCTGGCTATCAAAAATGGGGGGACCCAACGTCATTTTTTTTTTAACTATTTTTTAAATAGAAAAAAATAATGGGCTTCCCTGTATTTTGATTGCCAACCAAGGTAACGGCAGGCACATGGGGGTGGCAACCCATAGCTGTCTGCTTTATCTGCGCTGAGAATCAAAAATACCGCGGAGCGCTACGTCATTTTTTTAAAGATATATTTTTACAGCACTGTGATGTCCAGCAATCAAAATACAGGGAAGCCCGTTTTGTTTTTAGTTATTTAAATAAATAATTAAAAAAAATATATATGGGCTCCTGCTGCATTTTTTGTATTGCTAGCTAAGGGTAATCCAAGCAGCTACTGGCTGCTAACCCCCACTGCTTGATGTTACCTTCACTGGCAATGGAATATCCAGGGAAGCATTTTTTATTTTTTTTGCCAAAAAACTACAAAAAAAGGACGTGAGCTTCGCCATATTTTTGTATGCTAGCCAGGTATAGCAGGCAGGTGCTGGAAGAGTTGGATACAGCGGCAGAAGATGGCGCTTCTATGAAAATGCCATTTTCTGAGGCGGCTGCAGACTGCAATTCGCAGCAGTGGGGCCCAGAAAGCTCAGGCCAACCTGTGCTGCGGATTCCAATCCCCAGCTGCCTAGTTGTGAAATTCATGAAATAATAAAAAAAGTGCTTCCCTTTATTTTTGGTTCCCAGCCGGGTACAAATAGGCAACTGGGGGTTGGAGGCAGCTGTACCTGCCTGCTGTACCTGGCTAGCATACAAAAATATGGCGAAACCCACATAATTTTTTCAGGGGGCTAAAAACTTCTGCATACAGTCCTGGATGGAGTATGCTGAGCCTTGTAGTTCTGCAGCTGCTGTCTGTCTGGAGAAGAGCAGACAGCAGCTGCAGAACTACAAGGCTCAGCATACTCCATCCAGGACTGTATGCAGAATTTTTTTGCCCACGAAAAAAAATGACGTGGGCTTCGCCATATTTTTGTATGCTAGCCAGGTACAGCAGGCAGCCACGGGCTGCCTCCAACCCCCAGTTGCCTATTTGTACCCGGCTGGGAACCAAAAATATAGGGAAACCCGTTTTTTTTTAATTATTTCACTTATTTCATGAAATAATTAAAAAACAAATGACGTGGGCTTCGCCCCATTTTTGTGTCCAGCCGGGTACAACTAGGCAGCTGGGGATTGGAATCCGCAGCACAGGCTAGCCCGAGGTTTCTGGGCGCCTCTGCTGCGGATTTCAGTCCGCAGCCGTCCCAAAAAATGGCGCTCTCATAGAAGCGCCATCATCTGGCGCTGTATCCAACTCTTCCAACAGCCCTGGAGCCGGGTGGCTTGTTGGGTAATCATGAGTTAATACTGGCTTTGTTTTACTAGCCAGTATTAAGCCAGAGATTCTCAATGTCAGGCACGTTTGACCCGGCCATTAAGAATCTCCAATAAAGGGTTAAAAAAAAACACCACACAGAGAAAAAATACTTTAATAGAAATAAATACACAGACACATTAGAGACTCCATCTTTATTACCCCCTGTCAGTCCTCCACGATCCTGCTCTTCTGTCTTCTTTCTTGTGTAGTAGTAGTGACGATTGTAGTGAGGAAGGATGAGGTTCACCAGCTCATCACTTGGGGCTGGGGAACCTCATCCTCACTACAATGCTCACTACAATCGTGCAGCCTTCACTCCGTGAGTGATCAGTGCTGGCTGTCAGCGGTAACGCTGACAGACGCGTTACCATAGCAATGGTGCTCTCGGAGCCGCGGTTAGCGGTGACGTCACCGCTAACTGCGTTGCTATGGCAACGGTGATCTCCGTTAATGACCGGCTGTGTCAGCCGGTCCCTAACGGAACGGGGAGTCGACCGTGTGCTAGAGCATGTCGCCGGTACATGGCGATACACATATGTGCACCGTGTACCGGAGAGATGCACTCGCAGGTCCTACATGACGCGTCATAGTCATGTGACCAGTCTGTAGCCAATGAGATAATAGCCACGTTACTGGTCACATGGCTATTTTGACGTCACGATAGGTCCTGCATCGCTGCTGGCAGTGCCGTCACCGGGAGGATTAAGCGATCATCGGATGGAATAGCGGCAGGAGACAGAGTGCAGAAGGGATCGCGGGGACCGGTAAGTGTTATGGCAATGTTTATTAACTGTTTGTGTACATTTATCATGTATTTTTCTGTGTTTGTTATTGCCTCCCATTATAGCCTATTGGTTCGAGTTCGGTTCGTCGAACGTTCGACGAACCGAACTCGAACGGGAGCTCCGTTTGGCGAACCGACCTCGAGCCGAACCGGGACCAGTTCGCTCATCTCTACTACAGAGTTCAACTGTCTCCTTTTTGTTACTATTTTTTTCAAGACTACAAAGAAGTCTTATTTTAATGCATTTTGTGGAGCAAAACATTTAAAAATGACACATTCACTAAAAAAAAAGGACCTTGCTCACCAGGATTTATCACTTCCGCCCTATAATCAAAACATCTGTCCATGGATCCAGTGCAGTTCACCTCCTTGTCACTCTTACAGTCCTCCAAAGTGTTTGTACAATAGGCAGATGGACATTTTTTACCATTTGGTTTCGGGTCTTCTTCCTGTACTGGAGATGTAAACAATTATTTTGCTACACATATATTGAAATATTGATTGATCATTGACGCAAAATATCGGAAAGTGAATATGTCAGCAGGTTTTTACTATGTAATCTTAAAACATCACAATGTAGGCGTCAGGATGTTTTTCCCTATATGTTTTAAATTTTGTATTAGCACATTAAACCATTGAAATTGGACTACGAGTTAGACTGTTTTTTTTTTGTTTGTTGCATGTTTAGGGATAGCGACCCTGATCCCAGGGATACATTACTTACTGGATGGCGTGGTGCAATTTTGATAACATTCCTCTTTTCTCTACTGTAGATGTAGTACGGGTTAGAATGCCAAGCTGTGTATAACCCCGCCCTCAACACTGATTGGCAGCTTGTTGTGTACAGTATACATTATCAGCCAACTGCCAATCAGTAGTGGGGAGGAGTTAGACAGATCAGTTGGACTATGGCACATGACTACTAGTCCTGTAGGTCCTTCCGAAAATGTTCTGTTCAAATTAATCAGCATGCATCAAACTTGAATATTAGAATGGTTTAGACACCACACTTGAAACAGTTAATCTGAGCTGATGCATTGGATTAGCCTTTTGGCGCATGCTAAGTATAAATAAATATTTTTAATCCCTTTACCCACAGGCGATGTTCCATTTTTCATTTTTTTTTTTGCTCCCCTTCTGAGAGCCGTAACTTTTTTTATTTTTTCGTCAATCATCATATGAGGGCTTGCAGGACAACTTACATACATTTTACCATATAGTGTATTGAAAAATTTAAAAAAAATTCCGAGCGTGATAAAATTGCAAAAAAAACAAGTGTGATTGCAGGATTGTTTTTGGGATATTTAATCCACCATGTTCACTGTATGGTAAAACTGATGTGTCAGTGTGATGCCTCAGGTCGGTATTAGTTCATAGACACCAAACATGTATAGGTTTACTTTTATCTAAAGGGTTAAATACAATTCAGAAATCTGTCCAAAAAAGTTTGGACACTTTTTTTTTTTTTTACTTTTTTGTTAAATTTTACAAGTACCCTTAGGGGACCATAAGGATCAGCCATCTGATCACTCAATTATTTCTCTTGATCAGAGCTGCACAGCTCAGAACAGGAAAAATGCTCATCTCTTGTAACAGCCAGTGCTCTGCAGACTGAAAAAGGTAGGGAGTTATAATAGCACCGGAGTCATCAAATTACCCTGTGCTACCATGGCAACCATCGGCTCCCTGTCATCACATCACAGGGCTTCTGATGCCAGTGGGTAAGTGCTCGCATTTAAATTGTACTGTCACATTTTGACAGCACAATTTTAAAGGGTTCACAGGCATGGGTGGATCCACCTGTGCCTGCAAGGCACACATGTCAGCTGTTCAAATCAGCTGACATGTGCAGGTATTGCCTCAGGTTCATCGCAGCAGCCAGCGGGGATCACACCTTCATGATTTTGGACATACGGGTACGTCCTCCGTCTTGAGTGGGGTTGGTTGTAATAAAGTGAAGCATTTTTTACATTCTTAGTTCTAGATTGTTATAATATGATACATTTTCTTTGAGTTAAACATAGAAGCAGCAGCACAAATTACTCATTTCTTGACCTGCAGACCCCATAAATGGATTTTAAAAAAGGATTAAAGTCAAAACACAGTTTTTGAGAAGGATACAAAATGTTACATGTAAATAAGACTGAGTTTTATATATACTAGAAATCGGACCAATGCTATCTCATCAGGAGTGCGGTGAAATGAGCATCTGTCTATGTTTAGTGGTGCTCACAGGAGCAGTGGACATGTGTCACACTGTTTGCGCTTTCCAACATATCTGTTGTATGTTATCCCTCCGCATTTGTGTATTGTATGTGTTGCGTCATTTGACCTCTTTCCCCCCTGTGCACTGTCTTCCTTGTTGTGTGCTGTATATTGGTATCTGGTGTTGTGTTTCTTGAGCTGTGTTCACTATGTGGTGCATCCCCTGAGTGCTGTGTGTGTTTACGCTGTATGGTCTCTTGTAAGCTGTTGTGACTATAATTGGAGGTGGTACATTATTTTCTGCAGATTACTGTTTGTGTGATTGACTTGAATACATACCACCTGAATACAGTTACTCATGCTTGCTTGTGGCAAGGGACACATAGACACATAGTCATTTTTCCCTTTAGCTTTATTATAAAAATTATTTTTTTATGGATTACCTAATTTTTTTGTGTACTCTTGATACTGTACCCTATACGGCCAAACTGCCTTTGTTGCCACATGTTTGTTTATACCAGCCGCGGCTGCTACTGCGCATGTGTGGGAAGAGCGGTGAGCTCACCACTACTTGTGCACGCACAATTCGTGATGTGGTGACGTGCATGTCACTTGTACAGGTGCAGTTCGAACTGCGCCTGTGCAACTGACAGTGCCGTGGTGCGTGCTGGAATAGGGTTACAAAAACTGGCGATTATGTATGTAGAGGTCAACTATTCCTCTATAATTAATCACATTATGAAACTTACATTCATATTTGTCAGTGTTACATAAATTTCCAGTGCAACAATGAACAAAAAATCGAAATTTAACATTTTCTCGTGCTATGGCGCCCTTGATTCCACACAAAGTTTCATTGGCACAAGCTTTTATTAGAGATTTAAACTCAACTTCACCTATGAAAAAAAGGAAATAGCCATCAGAAAACCAGAATAAAATTGTGATATTGTAATTTTGTTGCCAAAAAAACCCTGAATTGTACTCACCATTGAAAGTGTATTGGGAGGCGGTCATGCATCGATCGCCAAGGCATTCGCTTTCTGACTGATTACACGTGGTAGAGTTAGGAGAGAAGCACGAAAAACACTTATAGGAGAAGACTGGAAAATAAAGGTGACAAACCAGTGATATTGTATGTGGACAGTCAGAATGGTCAGAAAGGAGAATTCAGGTAAAGTGTTGAAAACTTCAATTGGTATTGCCGTCATGTATTTCTTAATCAATGTTGAGTGGTGGAGATTGATTGTTGCCAACATTGCTACCTTGATTCTATAGTGTTGCAAATTCATGAAATGTAAAGGTTCTTCCTAATAAATGCCTCATTTTACTTCCAAGGTTTCTTTTTGACTTGACTAAAATATATAAAGAAACTAGCTGTAGCACATGGTGTTGCCCGGGATAGTAACTGTCTCTCAGTTTCTCTCATAGTCTCTGTCTGTCTCCCCCTCTGTCTGTGTCTGTCTGTGTCTGTCTCTATCTCTGTCTCTTTCCCTGTTGTCTTTGTCTCTCTCCCCCTCTGTCTGTGTCTGTCTCTCTGTCTCTATCTCTTTCCCTGTCTCTCTATCTCTTTCCCTGTCTTTCTATCTTTTTCCCTGTCTGTCTCTTTCTCTGTTTGTCTGTCTCTTTCCCTGTATGTCTCTTTCACTGTCTGTCTCTTTACCTGTCTCTTTCCATGTCCTTTTGTCTGTCTGTGGCTATCTGCGTCTGTCTATTTGTCTGTCTGTCTCTTTCCCTGTCTGTATCTGTCTGTCTATCTCTTTCCTTGTCTGTGTCTGTCTGTCTGTCTCTTTCTCTGTCTCTGTCTGTCTGTCTCTTTCCCTGTCTGTTTGTCTGTCTGTTTCTGTCTGTCTCTGCCTATCTCGGCCTGTCTCTTTTCCTTTCTGTCTGTCTGTCTCTTTGCCTCTCTGTCTCTTTCTCTGTCTCTGTCTGTCTGTCTCTTTCCCTGGCTGCATTGTAACATGCAGAAATTCCATTTAATGGCGTGACTGTGCAATCTTCTGAAGTTCTGGCTGCATTGTGGCTCGACGGTGCAAATTCCATTAGTGCACATACATACATACATACATACATACACTCAGCTTTATATATTAGATGGTCTTCAAGATGATTTGTACTACATGGTCAACAATCCATAAGCTATCGTTATAGCTGTAAATATTATCTCCATAAAACCAATACTGCAAATCAATATAAAACCACCACTATCTACGAAATAGTTGGGTCTAAATGAAATCCGCACTGGCCATGTTACTGTTGGGTCTGAGTAATGTTTTAGCCACATTTAAGGTCAAATTTTATCAATTACTTTTTTCATCCATGATAATAGTACTGTATATTTTTGCTTTATAAGATGCATTGGATGATAAGATCCACCTCAAATTTACAGATAAAAAGAGGTAAAAACAAATGGGGCCCGTCTTATATTCTGGTGTTGTCTTACCGGAAGTGGGGGAGAAGCAGTGGTGCAGAAGAGTCACAGGAGTCAGGGGCGGGGATGTGGAGACTGTGCCGTCAGCGGTGGGGTCTGTGCTGGCAGTGGTCGGGCTGTGCTGGCATCGAAAGCTGTGCTGGTTGTGTGGAGGAAGTTATTGCGGCGGGTGTACCAAATACTCTGTTGGCGGTGTGGGCTTCAAAGAAATGGCGCTCGGAGTAGCGCATGTGCAGATTAATTTCTCAGCTCAATGACAAGATCTTCAGCCTAGAGCTCCATCTGTGCACGCTCTGTTTTTGGGCGCCATCATTTGAAGACAGAGTGTCCGCCGCACCGCCCTGCTCCACACAGCTAATTCAGCCCACACAGACATCCAGCCAGTCGCCAGCACAGGAATCCAGCAAGCTGGCCGGCTAACCGCACAGCCAGCTAGCCACTCACACAGAAAGGCAGCCAGTTGGCCATCTGCACAAAGAGGCAGCCAGCTGATTGCCCCCACAGAGATGCAGTCACCCAGCTGGCTGCCCTCACAGAAAGCTATCAGCACAGAGAGGCAGCCAGCGGCCCGCATAGAGAGTCAGCCAGACACTCAAACAGAAAGACAGCCGGCCGCAAAGCCCCCACGCCAATTTTCCACCTTCCGGTAAGCTATATTCAGATTATAAAATGCACCCCTCATTTTCCTCCCAATTTTTTGGAGGAAAAGTGCATCATTTAATCCAAAAAATACAGTATATTGTGCACCAGATTGTATAACAGTGCAAGATATAAAAAAAATACTAGACTGGTCTTACCTGATCCAACAAGAGCAGAGATGATGCAAAGTAAAGCCACCAGGTTCTTCATTGTGGATGTTGGGCGTCTTCTCGGATTCTCTTCTGCTCGTCCTGTTGTCTGTACACAGGGATCATATAAATACTCTTAGGAAAGGTAAAGAAACTATTGTATTATGGGATGGATGAGAACATTCCTATAACACCAGGGTTCACCACACATTCCAAGTGTCCCTGCAGGGCATTCAACTCAACAATATGTTATGGTTATTTTTGTATAGTTCTTCAGCAATAAAAAAAAAAAAGTTTCTTTGTTTTATTTGTTTAGAATGTTTAATTATCTGAGAAAAATATGTTTTCATTTCCTGAGGAATATTGGTGGATATTTTTGCCCAGGCAAGTTACTTCACTGATGAAATATTAAGGATCTGATAAGAAGTACCTTTTGGTAAATATCCTTAAAAAAAATCAAATGTAAGGGGGTGCTTGACTTGTGTACAAGTCAATCAATGTAGAGATGTAGAGAATAACCATAGAGTTGATGTGTTTATGCCTATTTTGCACATGTGGCCATCCAGTGCCCGGTTTTAGATATGGCTCCTTAGCTAGATATTGGAGGTTGCTTAGTACCAGGAGTAGCAAACAGTGAATAGCTAAAGGCCACGTCTCACTAAGCAACATCGCTAGCAACATCGCTGCTGAGTCACGGTTTTTGTGACGCAACAGCAATCTTGCTAGCGATGTTGCTGTGTGTGACATCCAGGAACAACGTGGCCCCTGCTGTGAGGTTGCCGGTTGTTGATGAATGTCCTGGACCATTTTTTAGTTGTTGCTCTCCTGCTGTGAAGCACACATCGCTGTGTGTGACAGCGAGAGAGCAACAACTGAATGTACAGGGAGCAGGGAGCCGGCTTCTGCGGACGCTGGTAACCAGGGTAAATATCGGGTAACCAAGAAAAGTGCTTTGCTTGGTTACCCGATATTTACCTTGGTTACTAGCGTCCGCCGCTCTCAGACTGCCAGTGCCGGCTCCCTGCTTCCTGTACACATAGCCAGAGTACACATCGGTTAAATAAGCAAAGCGGTTTGCTTATTAACCCGATGTGTACTCTGGCTAGGAGTGCAGGGAGCCAGCGCTAAGCAGTGTGCGCTGGTAACCAAGGTAAATATCGGGTAACCAAGCGCTTGGTTACCCGATATTTACCTTAGTTACCAAGCGCAGCATCGCTTCCGCGCGTCGCTGCTGGCTGGGGACTGGTCACTGGTCGCTGGTGAGATCTGCCTGTTTGACAGCTCACTAGCAACCCGAGTAGTGACGCTCCAGCGATCCCTACCAGGTCAGGTTGCTGGTGGGATCACTGGAGCGTCGCTTAGTGTGACAGTACCTTAAGAACACTGGGAAGTGTTAAGGACAATATTTAGACAGGCAGAGATAAAGTTTTAGTAAGATTAGGGGAACTGGTAGGGTTCTAGTCAGCAAGTGCCTAAGGTTCGTAGAACGAGTGTACATGGCAAGACCCAAAACCAGAAACAGTAATGTAGGTTGAAACAATGAAGTACTCTATTCCACCATAGTGTGCACCAAACCTTATCCTGGGTAGCTTGGGTCACACTGTGTACAGTGGTGTTTGCCCTATAGCGGAGGGCTGGGATAGACTTGGGCGAACAGTTGGCATGGAGAAGCTAAGGGAATGAACATTGTCCAATGGCAGTGCAAGTTGGAAAGACCTTTAGTAGGAACAGAGCCCTGTAGCCTGGATGTGATCATGGATGAATGGGACTCTATAACTTTACTGAATGGAACCATTGTGTCAGAAAATGAAGGAGAGGACAGTGTAACAGCAGTTGTAGTACCAAGAGCTACGGAGCAGTTGGCAGTACAAGTATGCTTTGAAATAATCTGTTCTGTTCTTACAATGTTCAAGTGTTGTGACCATATGATCACTCAAGGACCTGAATGGAAGTATTGCTTACACACACAAAGTTTACTTACCCCACCAAGAACCTCACCAACCATCCCTTTCTCTTGTTCTGTGGAGAGGACCACGACCTGGGCCAAAGAGAGAGAAGGGCCTATTCAGAGGAGAAGGATTGAATTTGGCCCATGACCACTGAATCCCTCTACAACTAGCAGTGCAAGCTGCGTGAGCCTACATGTTAAAAGGAACCACAGCACATGAGGAAGGCCACCATACAATGCAGTGTGGTACCTAAGGTGCAGTTGAAGAGAAAAAACAAAATGGACGTTAAGGCACAAAGGGAAGCCAGGCCTAATATGGGTGTAGCTGCTGTACCATGGTGCAACAAGGAAGACAGGCCCTTCATAGGCGGCGCTGTTGTCTCTCTCTGTTGTCTCTCTCTTTCCCCTGGTGAAGCTGTTATGTTTACAAACATTGTGAAACGTCTGTAGGGTAGTCTGGCTGTGGGATTGTTGGTACGCTGACCGAATGGTTCCTGATTAACCCTTGCACCACAAATATACAGGTCTTTGTGATTTTTTTAGGGAACTACCATTAAGATTTCACCTTTTGTTGTACTCACTGTTTTATGGGAGAGTTTTCTTTGCATACCCCCTACTAATTTGCATTATGCTTTTGACGGGCAAAAGTGCAATATCCCAGTAATGTGAATGTATGCATAGGTGCAATTTACTGTTTGGTGTCTTCACCTTCCCAATTGTCACAGTTTTGCCTCCCCGTCCATATGGCTAGGGGGCGGAGCATTCTACCGTGCCTCACTTTCGGAGCTTGGATGCTTTAAATACTGTCATCTTTGGTGAACCAGCGTCGGCTATAAGCTTAGTGCTGCTTTGCCTCTGAGTGCTGGTCCCTGTAAGTGTGATCCTGATCCGTCCCCTCTCTGTGCCCTCGGTCTCTGTCTGTGTTCTGTTCCCTAGTCTTTCTGCCATTCCTCTGTCCCACTGCCTTCCTTCACACAATAGCCCTGGTTGTTCCCCCCTCTCCTACCTCCCCACTTGGTTGCTTCCTCTGGTACTGATCTCGGCCTGACCTCGACCCCACCTCTGCTCGTTCCTCCAGTCTTCCTTCTCCCCGTACTGTGTATGACCCGGCCTGCCCGACCATCCCCTGCTTCTGCTTTCCAGCTAATGCTGCAAGACTCTGCACCAGCACACACTGGGAGTTCCCCTCCTTGCTTATTCAGCTTCATGTTGTGTCTTTCCCTGCAGGACTTTAGCTCTCCCTAGTGGCAGCCTGACACCAATGTCCTCTGTTTTCCTCCTTTTTCTGTACAATTGGTATTTTACTTGTAGTTAATAAAAAATATTTTTGCACTTTATGCTCCTTTTCTCCTTTTTTTAGGCATCAAAATTAGTACAAGCTTTGAAAGAAAGTTTCATATTATTCCCACCTGTAGACAAAATCTATAGGTAGTTATTGTGGTCCATTAGCACCAAATGTCCCCCTTTGTCTGAGTGCTTGATGGTGATTTTATCATTTTTTGCAATTCATCAAGACCCTTTGGGTCACCTTTACTTGCAATACTCTGGAGATCTCTTTCAACCAGGGTCAAAAATATATCGACACTATTGATGCCGGTCTGTGGGGTCATTTTGGAGCTATTGTTCCTTAGATTAGTAAATGGGCCAATGCCACTGGCATGTTGTCATGTATTGAATTCTGTTCCTGTAACAGTCCCATTAGTGATTGATAGCTGTCAACATGCTCATCAGCAAAGCCCTTTTTTCTACACTGTTCTCTATCGTTGTTAAGGAGGAATTTCTTCCATTCCGACTTCCTCCCAAAAAGGTTTAAATCCTTAACCCATGTGAAACAATTAAAATCGTTTGTGGGGACATACCATAAACCCCTTCAGAGTATATGATATTGGATTGTGCTGAGTTTATAGCTTGATAGGTTTATAATTTGGCTCTTAATCAGGTGGCAAAGCTACTTCTGAGTTCTGAAGTGACCCCTTCCTGGATATTCGCTTACTTTCGGCCATCTTTTATTGTTATTGGCCTTACGCCTCCTGTTTATCCTCCCCCTATTCCAGGTTCGATTCGTTTTTGTATCAGAGGTTTCCCAATCAGATGAGGCTACCGCCTGATGTTTTTTGCTCGTGAATCGGTAGGCTTGGTTACTTTGGAATTCTCTAAGGTCTCTCTGGAACTGGAGATGTTTCTGCTCCTTCTAAAAACCGTGGTATTTTTCAATGGAGGTTTGTAACAGATTTTCCTTGTGTTTAAGGATCCCTTCAATATGAAAATTCAATTTAAGTGTGGCTGATTCAAACAGCTTTTTCTCCTTTTTGAGGACAATAGTCAGGAACCTCAAAGAGGAATCAATGGATTCCAGTAATTAAGCCTCCAGGAGCTGTGGATTGGTAGTACGGGGGGACGGCCACAGGTTGATGCTAAGACCTTTTGGAATCACCTTATTTTTTATATAATTTTCCAAAGTTTGGATTTCCCACCAGGATTTAGGGTATTCTTTATAGGGGGTGTAAAATTCATTAAATAATGTTTTCAAAGATAGAGTATTGGTGGACCCTACAGAAGTTGCCAGTGTGCTAAATGCCTGATTGGCATCGTCTACCCATGTGTCAGTATTTATTGGCCCAGAACGGTGAAACTGCCCCTCCTCGGCCGGGTAGGGGGTTGTATTCCTACCTATGCAAGAAGTCAGGTCCATGTGCTACCTTTTAAGTGTATAGATGCCTCAGAGTGTGTTCCACCACCGGGCTTGTTGGTGGAACGCAGGGTCACATAACCTCCTGAAGTATCGATGGCAGTAAAACACGTTGAGGCAAAGCTTGGATTCAAACACCATTGTGAGAATGATAAGTACCCCCTACACATCAATTTATCACAGTTTATTTACCCTGCCCCTGCCAGTTTTCGCTATAGCACCTTTTTGCACCGTACACTTTATTAAGCATTTGCATTTTATTTCTGGCAGGGATGCGTAGGTTGATTTTAGGGGCAGTCGACAGGGAGTGGGGGCGCCATATGGGGTGCTGACCTCCACTGAAAGGTAGGGCACAGAAAGGAGTTCCTTCATAGGGCAAGTAATTCACCCTTTTCTGTGTACCGCAATGGTTTTATCATTTATCAGTTCTTTTGATAGCTTGAACACCTAGGTGTGGATAATTTTAATATTTAATCAATAAAAAATTAACTTTTTAGAGGGTTTCTATGTTTTGTTAACTAATTTAACCCTTGACATCATAATTTCTATATGTCTGATTGATAGGTAGAGCACCGCCTTGTTTGTGTCCGATATCAAATGGTCTTTGCTTGCATACTTTGAGATACCTAAGTGGAGGTAGGTGTGTGACATGTGACAGGTTTTGGTGCTGGACAACATTGTATTCTGTAAATTATGAAGTCTCTACCTTGTGTGTACATGCGCACAAACATCCCATGCCTCATCAGAACTAGAAGTCCCTGCCTAGAGTGCTCATTTCGGCAATCGCAAGATGTCATGAAGACTGGACAGGTGACAGTAAGCATTGAAGGGGCCGGAGGGAACCTTTTGATTGCTCTTTGTAGTTCAGAAAAATGTTGGTCCGGTTGAATCTGGGTGGAAGCAATTGACCTAAAAAAAAATCTAAATTTGGAATTTAGTTCCGCTTGTATATATTTGCTTATCTTCAAACTACAGGGTTACATACCATATTTTTTGGATTATAAAATGCACTTTTGCTCCAAAAAATTTGGGAGGACAATGAGGGGTGCGTCTTAAAATCTGAATGTAGCTTACCGGGAGGTGAAGAATTAGTGCAGGGGTTTTCTGTGTGAGCCGGCTGCCTCTCTGTGCGGGCAGCTCTCCGTGTGGCCGGCTGTTTGTGCGGGCGGCTGGTTGCCTCTCTGTGTGGACAGTCAGGGGCCTCTTTGTGCGGGCAGCCAGGTGCCTCTCCATGTGAGCAGCCACATGCCTTTCTGTGTGGGCAGACAGTTGGCTGCCTCACTGTGTGGGTGACCGGCTGCCTCACTGTGTGGGTGACCGGCTGCCTCTCTGTGAGGGTAGCCAGCTGCTGTGGGGCTGTGGTGGCTTTGCGGCGGGTATCACAGATGCTCTTGCTTCAAATGATGGTGCCCAGAGTCAGTCCATGCGTAGATGGAGCTCTCGGCTGAGAGCTCCATCTGCACACATGTTGCTCCAGGCACCATTTCTTTGAAGCCTTGACTGCCAACAGAACATCTGGGACACCCAACACACCAGCCTTCTCCACACAGCCATCGCAGCTTCCACTGCCAGCACAGACCAACCGCTGCCAGCACAGACCCCACCGCTGCCAGCACAGACTCCACCAGCACTTCCCCTGCCTCCTGTGACTCCACTCCACCACCGCTGCCACCCCCCACACCACCAGAGTATAAGGCAGACCCCATTTTTTTTTCCTTTTTTATCTGTAAATTTGGGGTGCGTCTTATAAAATGAAAAATATGGTACAACTAAGTTTTGTACTTAAACTGCACAGGCAAAAAAGATTTTTTTATATGAATATTTATTTATTTATTTATTTTATTATTTTATATGATATTTTCAAAAGAAATTCCCATTTCCCAATTGCAAAGCCAAGGAATAATCTGACGCCCAAATAGAAGGCGTTTTACATTGTATAATCATATTGTGTATTGTAATTCCTGATTAAGGAAGGTCAAAAAAAGATCATTGGAATTGAAGACAGTCTATTCATTTTCTAGTCATTGAAGATTATTAGATTTCCGTGGATTGTAACATTTCTCCATTTTGCTTTCTTTTACATTAACTCCAATGTTATTTTTAAAGTTGATTTTACAGGCAGCAGGATTTATACAACCTTTGATAGAAAATTTCTCATCTCTCTCACCTGTAAACAGAAAACCAATAGATATCATTAGGTAACATATTTAATGAAATATTCTATTTTTGGACACATTAAGTTGGGTCCTTTTGGGTTTGCCTATTTCTTTACTGGCAGATGATGGCTGTATTGCACAATCATCATCTTTTGCCACAGCAGCGAGTGATAATAAAGGAACCGAGCTCTGTTTGCCACATTAAACCCCTTAAATGCATCTGTCAATTTTCAACAGCAGCATTTAAAGCATGCATTAAAGGAAACGCTTTACGTTGTGCACCCATTGCACCCCAAATATTCCTCCTGTTCCTTCGATGACAATCCCCTTGTGAAATGGTTTCCTAATAGATTGGGATTTATATTCTATACTGCAATCTTGTGGTATATTCTCATGTACAGCACCATGGATTTAATGGTGCTCTATAAATAAATAATAATAATAATAATAATAATAATAGTACTATGGAAAAATGATTGCAGCTTCAAGTCGACCAATGGGAAAAAAACAAAGTAAAGAATAAAATAAAAAAAAAAATAGAAAAAGAAGAAAATCATGAAAATTCTACACCCTCCTCATTCTGCATATTCTTTCATTAAATATTAAGTATATGCATTTAACCCCTTCACCCAGGGAGATTTTCCATTTTTCATTTTTTTTGCGCCCTTTCTTCCAAGAGCCTTAACATTTTTTTATTTTCCATCAATATTGCCATGTTAGGGTTTGTTTTTTGCAGGACAAGTTGTATTTTTAAATTAAACTATGGGATTTACCATATAGTGTACTGTAAAATGGCAAAAGCATTCCAAGTGCAGAAAAATTGTAAAAATAGCGCAATTACATGATGGTTTTGGGGGTACTTTATTCACCGGGTTCACTGTATGGTAACACTGATGTGATATCTCAGTTTGGTACTAGTTTGTAGATACCAAACATGTATAGTTTTACTTTTATCTAAAGGGTTTTAAAAAATTCTGAAATGTGTCCAAAAAAAGTGGCGCACTTTTTGCGCCATATTCCGTGACTCGTAGCGTTCTCATTTTTTGGGATCTATGGCTTAGTGATCGCTTCGTTTTTGCATGTCGACCTAACATTTTTAATGGTACTAAATGCTATGTTTTTATCATATGATATTGCAAAATTATCGACAACCAATAAACATAATTGTAGCGTTTGGAATTTTTTCTTTGTTGCTACGCTATTTACCGATTAGATTAAATGATTTTATATTTTGATAGATCAGGCATTTCTGAATGCGGCAATACCAAACATGTGTATTTTTTTACCCCTTTAATTTTTAATGGGGAAAATAGGGGGGTGATTTGAACTTTTATTTTTTTTATTTTTCAAACTTTTTTTTTTACTTATTTTATTTTACTAGTCCCCCTGGGCGACTATAAGGATCAGCAGTCTGATCACTCATTCACTTATGCACAGCTCTTATCAGCTGAAATGCTTTGTCCTTGTTACCAGCTGCTGCTCCTCTGCCGGCTGTAACCTGAACTACGTCATGATAGCAACAGAAATCATCACATGACTCGTCGCTACTATGACAACGATCGGGTTCCCGTGATTGCATCAGGGGGCTTGTGATGGCAGCAGGAAAAGACACGTTTGCTGCGGCGGTGATTTAAATTGCACTGTCACATTTGACAGTACAATTTAAGGGGTTAACAGGCATGGGTGGATCATGGATCCACCTGTGCCTGCGAGTCATATATGTCAGCTGTATAAATCAGCAGACATGTGTGGGGATTGCCGCTGGCTCACTACAGCAGCCAGCGGCGATCACTCCTTCATGTCCTAGGTCGTGAAGGGATTAAAAAAATATATATACTTGGCATTACTGCATCAATATCAAAGAATTTAAATAATTTGACTTTATTGGTTAATAATGGAAAAAGAAAACAAATCTTTTGCACTTTTCTGAGTGTCGCAACTCTTAAAAAAATGCAAAAAAGTAATCTAAACATACTTACGCCAATATGGTATCAATAAAAAATGTTACATCAACATGTAAAGAGCAAGCCAACACAAAGCTCCATCAACAGAAAAATGAAAATGTTACAAGTCTCAAAAAATGGCGACACAATCAATTTTGTTTTTAGTTTAGACATTTTCAACTTTTTGGGAAAATTTATACCATAATCATACAAATCTTTTCTTTTAGAAATATAGATATTCTTACCTGTATCTACCATGTGCTGCCGATAATCAAAACAATGATCCATGGATCCGGTGCAGTTCATCACCTTCTCACACTTACATTCCTCCAAAATTCCTGAACAGTAGCAAGTTGGACATTTTGCACCATTTGGAGTTGGATCTACTGGAGGAACTGGAAGAACACACATAATTTTGTAGGCTACCTGCCATGGATTTTCTATAAGTTTTTATGTCTTGATGTTATAAAAAAATGTATGAAATTTTTTGGAAAATAAAGGATTTCTCGTGTGCTCCTGCTGACACCCATTCCACTGCAATGGACGTCTTCTCCTGCTAGTGAGCTGACCCCTTTCCTCTTAAATATCTTAATTCAAAACTAGCACCTGAAGAAGCGCATTTGCTGCATTCCATAAAGGTGCATGTTATCCCCTAACTCCCCCTGTATACCCCACAAACACCTTTTAAAAATATTCAACACTGTATGTAGATCTTTGGGTCCATTCTGATGGGCATCCTTGTCTGTAGCCCCTGTGTCTCTTCTCCATGTTGATCACCATCCACTTATTATGATTGACGTGGATAATGCCTCCTTCGCCATCCCTGTTACTGGACAAAATCTCGCGACTGCGCAGAGACCTTATCAGCTAGCGCAGGTGCACCTTGCTCTGTTCTACTGTGATCAGATCCGAATACATAGCTGTGAATGCTTGTACCGGTGAGGTCTCTGCACAGGTGCAAAATTCTTCCCGGGTGATGCAGAAGACATGAGGTTTTCCTTTTTTACTTGGCTAGGTACAAACTATATCAGCTTTTGTAATCTGTCGGGGACTTATTGATTGCACATGCAACTTATTTTGAATTTCTCTTCCAATATTGTCATAATACTGTGTTCCTTTGTGATTACTTTCTATGTATTTTTGATGCATTTGCTTCCTTGGTGCGTCATGTTTCTTCTTTTCTAATCGTTTATTTTTATATTAATATATGTGCACATGTTTCTGATATGTTTATCACTAAATTCCTTTTTTGCTTTATATACTCCTGTGTCCATATCTTATATATATGTATATATATGTATATATATATTGTGAGACTGTGACCGGGGTTATCTATGACGGCCGGTATGTCTCGCCCCGGTTGTGCTCACTCCATGATAGAAAGTAAATCCACTCTAGGGTTAATGCTGTTTCCCTACAGGCTGAAGGAAGGGTTAAATGGAAACAGGAACGAGGGGCAGGTGTGCCGGGTGTGAGGGAGTGATCACAACTCCCTGAGTCTCTGCTGGAGAGACATGTATATTGCTGTGGATTTTTGTTTGGACATTAAACACCGTGTGCTGTGAACCTATATGCCTGGATCCCGTGTCTTCTGCTGCGCAGCCGACCGCGCTACCTCACATATGGTGGAGAATCGGCGGGCATGCCAGCCCGGTGAGGTGTACTTCCTTTTCTGGTGATCCGGTAGCACATGTCCTGGATTCAAGCAGCTATACTACGGCCCAAACCCAGCGACGCCATGGAGGACATACTAAGGCATTTGGCTCAGGCTAATGCACAGCAGCAGCAGGATAATGCACAACAACAAGAGGCTAATGCACAGCAACAACAGGTGAATACCCACCTGCTCCGGACGTTGGAGCAACAGCAGCAACAGCACCAGCAATCCTTGAAATTGCAGGAAAAAAGGCACCAAGAACAGATGGTTCTCCTGGCCAAGTCAATCCGTGCCGGACCGGCAGCAACAACCCCGGGACCGGGTGACGACGGCAGCGTCCGGAAAGCGGTGAGACAAGCGTTGCAAAAGATGACCCCGGGGGATGATGTGGAAGCGTTCCTGGCAGTGTTTGAGCGGGTGGCCGAGCGGGAAAAGCTGCCGACCCCCCAGTGGGCTGAGGTATTGTCGCCCTATCTGACGGGGGAACCCCAAAAAGCGTACCTGGACCTCGGTACCGAGGACGCCATTGACTATGTGACCCTGAAAGCCGAAATACTGGCTCGGTTGGGGGTGAATACCTATGTACGGGCTCAGCGGGTAAATCAGTGGTTCTATGAGGAAGCCAAACCCGTACGCTCCCCGGCCTATGACTTATTACATCTTGTAAAAAAGTGGTTGCAGCCTGACACTCTGAGCCCGGCGCAAATGGTGGAAAGGGTAGTAGTGGATCGTTTTGTGCGCACTTTACCCGTCACCGTTCAACGGTGGGTAGGACAGGGTGACCCGAGTACCCTGGACCAATTAGTGTCCCTGGTAGAGCGGCATGTGGCTACGCAGGACTTGATACGGGACACTGAGACTTTGCGTACCGCCCGTCGGTCCGGCCCCTCCAAGCCTAGGGCCAAGGACCCACCGCCGACACCGGTACAGGAGTCCGCTACCATCCTGGCTGTGGCCGCGCCCGCCATTCCTGAGGTCCGGAAGGCCATGTACCCTAAACGACAACGTGTCAAGGGGGTTTCCTTCCCTATTAGATGTTGGCGGTGCCAGCGGGTGGGACATATGGAAGCCCAGTGTCCCCTGACCACGGAGCCCATGGATTGTGGGGTTACCCGGCGGGGTTCAATGTATGCTCAGGTGGTGTGTACCGCTGACCTGGTTCCCCCAGAGACTGAGCCCCACTTGTGCCAAATACAGGTGAATGGATGTCCGGTTACAGGATTGTTGGATTCCGGGAGCTTAGTGACCCTTGTGCGATCCACCTTGAGGGCTAAAGTAAAGGCCACAGGACGTACCGTGGGGGTGGTTTGCATACATGGGGACCGCCGAGACTATCCCACGGGGATTGTCACCATCACAGCACCTTGCGGTCAGGTGCAACATGAGGTGGGACTGCTTAACACTCTTCCTTATGACGTGATCCTAGGACGGGATCTGCCCTATTTTTGGACTTTATGGAAGGGAACCCCTAGGTCCCCTCCGATATTGGTCAGTCCGGGGCCTGAGCCCTACAATCCTGAATCCGGGACACCTGCCGTAGGGGTCCCCATGATAGGGACAGAATGTGAACCCGATAGGTCGCCCCTAGAGGTATTGGCAGGAGAGGCTGAGACGGTCGAGCCCATCCCGGACTTGGAGGCATCCCCGGATGCGTTTGGGACAGCCCAACTCCAGGACCCTACGTTAATACATGCCCGGAATAGGGTGTTAGTAATTTACGGGGTGGCCCAGCTGCCCGGTGCCCAGGTAAGGTACCCCCATTTCGCTCTTAAACAGGATTTACTCTACCGGGTAGATGAAATACGGGGCGTGGGGGTGGAGCAGTTGGTGGTGCCCCAGCCGTATCGCCGGCGGGTCCTCGACTTGGCTCATAAACATCTGATGAGTGGCCACCTAGGGGTCAAGAAAACGCAGGAGCGAATATTGCAACGGTTCTATTGGCCCGGGGTCTTTGGGGAGGTAAAACGGTTCTGCGAAACCTGCCCGGAGTGTCAGCTTACCGCACCACTGGTCCACTTTCGCAGTCCGTTGGTGCCGTTACCCATTATAGAAGTCCCTTTTGAACGGATAGGGATGGATCTGGTGGGGCCCCTCGTAAAGTCTGCTCGAGGGCACCAACACATCCTAGTGATCGTTGACTATGCCACCCGGTATCCAGAGGCGATACCTCTCAGACATACTGCGGCGAAGCTTATAGCTCGGGAGTTGTTTTCTGTATTCTGCCGGGTGGGGTTGCCCAAGGAGATCCTTACGGATCAGGGGACCCCATTCATGTCTAAAGTGACCAAAGAACTATGCCGGCTACTCCAGATCAAGCAGTTGCGTACGTCTGTGTATCATCCTCAGACGGATGGGTTAGTAGAACGATTCAATAAAACCCTGAAAACCATGCTAAAAAGGGTGATCTCCAAAGACGGGAAGGACTGGGATATGATGCTTCCCTATTTGATGTTTGCCATCCGAGAGGTGCCACAGGCATCCACGGGGTTTTCGCCTTTTGAATTGTTATACGGGCGACATCCCCGGGGATTGTTGGACCTGGCAAAGGAAACATGGGAGCAAGAGCCCACCCCCCATAAAAGTGTGATTGAACACATTTTAGGAATGCAGAACCGCATAAGCACGGTCATGCCAATTGTGAAGGAGCATTTACAGGAGGCTCAGGCCGCGCAAAGCGGCCGCTATAATAGACAAGCCACCGTGCGGACCTTTAAACCCGGGGATCGGGTGTTGGTATTAATCCCCACGGCGGAGAGTAAATTCCTGGCTCAGTGGCAAGGCCCCTACGAGATAAAGGAAAAAGTTGGGGTGGTCAACTATAAAGTATTGCAGCCCGGTAGGCGGAAACCTGAACAAATATACCATGTCAACCTATTAAAACCGTGGCAGGAACGGGAAAGCCTGATGGTTGAGTTTCCCCCATCTCCCTCCTCTTCGGGTCGTTCACTCCCGGCTTCAGCGACCTCCGGAGAGGACGAACCGGAAGTAAGGATCGGAGAAGCCCTCACCAAGCAACAGAGGCGAGAGGCCAGACGGCTGGTTCAGCAGAACCCCGATGTCTTCTCCGAGTTGCCGGGTAGGACCAGTCTGATACGACATGACATTGTCACCGAGCCCCACCTGAAGGTACGCCTGAAGTCATACCGCGTGCCGGAGGCTCGAAGACAAGCCATATCAGAAGAAGTGAAGACAATGCTACGCCTGGGGGTCATCGAAAAATCCCGGAGTGAATGGGCTAGTCCCATTGTCCTAATACCAAAACCCGATGGCTCCTTAAGGTTCTGCAATGACTTCCGGAGATTGAACGAAATATCCAAGTTCGATCTCTACCCCATGCCCCGGGTGGATGAGCTGATTGATAGGCTGGGACAGGCGCGATATTTTACCACGCTCGACCTGACCAAGGGGTACTGGCAGGTGCCACTGACGGAGTCCGCCAAGGAGAAAACCGCTTTTGTTACGCCGGAGGGTCTCTTCCACTATGTTGTCTTGCCTTTTGGGTTACATGGCGCTCCGGCCACGTTCCAGAGGTTGATGGACTTAGTGCTGGAACCCCACCAGGCGTATGCATCAGCGTACCTTGATGACATCATTATTTACAGCTCCGATTGGCAGACCCACTTGGAACAGGTACAAGCGGTGGTGGACGCGCTTCGAACAGCCGGATTGACAGCCAATCCCAAGAAATGTGCGTTGGGACTCACGGAAGCCCGCTACTTGGGCTACGTGATAGGCCAAGGAGTGATTAAGCCCCAAATTAACAAGGTTGAGGCGATCCAGAAGTGGCCTAGACCCCTGACCACGAAGCAGGTTAGGGCCTTCCTGGGTATCGTGGGGTACTACAGGAGGTTTGTGAAGGATTTTGCGGGACTATCAGCCCCCTTGACGGACCTTCTCAAAGGCAAGAAGTCCGTCATGGTGCGCTGGACTCCGCAGGCCGAGGACTCCTTCCGGGCCCTGAAGGGGGTCCTGTGCGGACAACCCGTTCTGGTCAACCCTGATTTCCGGAAGGAGTTCATAGTACAGACTGACGCCTCTGAGGTCGGCCTGGGGGCAGTGCTGTCTCAGGTGGTTCAGGGGGAGGAACACCCCGTCACCTTCTTGAGTAGGAAGCTCACCCCTCCCGAGCGGAATTATAGCGTAGTGGAGAAGGAGTGCCTGGCGATTAAATGGGCCTTGGAGTCCCTACGCTATTACCTGCTGGGACGGCAGTTTCGCTTGGTGACTGATCACTCTCCGCTGGTCTGGATGAGGTCCGCCAAGGAACGGAATGCCCGGGTTACCCGGTGGTTCCTTTCTCTGCAGAACTTCCGGTTTACGGTTGAACACCGGGCCGGTAGGTTGCAGGTCAACGCCGATGCCTTGTCCCGCGGCCCGTGTTTGATGGCGGGAGTTCAACCCCGCACGCTTGAACTGAGGGGGGGGGGTATGTGAGACTGTGACCGGGGTTATCTATGACGGCCGGTATGTCTCGCCCCGGTTGTGCTCACTCCATGATAGAAAGTAAATCCACTCTAGGGTTAATGCTGTTTCCCTACAGGCTGAAGGAAGGGTTAAATGGAAACAGGAACGAGGGGCAGGTGTGCCGGGTGTGAGGGAGTGATCACAACTCCCTGAGTCTCTGCTGGAGAGACATGTATATTGCTGTGGATTTTTGTTTGGACATTAAACACCGTGTGCTGTGAACCTATATGCCTGGATCCCATGTCTTCTGCTGCGCAGCCGACCGCGCTACCTCACAATATATATATATATATATATATATATATATACAAAAACATGTTCAGAAACACAATTATATATATAATATGGGCTGAAAGTGCACACTCACAGCTGCAATATGAGAGTTTTCACATGCAAATCGGAGAAAGGGTTTAGGAATCATAGCTCTGTAATGCATAGCCTCCTCTTTTTCAAGGGACCAAAAGTAATTGGACAAGGAACTCTAAGGGCTGCAATTAACTCTGAAGGCGTCTCCCTCGTTAACCTGTAATCAATGAAGTAGTTAAAAGGTCTGGGGTTGATTACAGTTGTGTGGTTTTGCATTTGGAAGCTGTTGCTGTGACCAGACAACATGCGGTCTAAGGAACTCTCAATAGAGGTGAAGCAGAACATCCTGAGGCTGAAAAAAAAGAAAAAATCCATCAGAGAGATAGCAGACATGCTTGGAGTAGCAAAATCAACAGTCGGGTACATTCTGAGAAAAAAGGAATTGACTGGTGAGCTTGGGAACTCAAAAAGGCCTGGGCGTCCACGGATGACAACAGTGGTGGATGATCGCCGCATACTTTCTTTGGTGAAGAAGAACCCGTTCACAACATCAACTGAAGTCCAGAACACTCTCAGTGAAGTAGATGTATCTGTCTCTAAGTCAACAGTAAAGAGAAGACTCCATGAAAGTAAATACAAAGGGTTCACATCTAGATGCAAACCATTCATCAATTCCAAAAATAGACAGGCCAGAGTTACATTTGCTGAAAAACACCTCATGAAGCCAGCTCAGTTCTGGAAAAGTATTCTATGGACAGATGAGACAAAGATCAACCTGTACCAGAATGATGGGAAGAAAAAAGTTTGGAGAAGAAAGGGAACGGCACATGATCCAAGGCACACCACATCCTCTGTAAAACATGGTGGAGGCAACGTGATGGCATGGGCATGCATTGCTTTCAATGGCACTGGGTCACTTGTGTTTATTGATGACATAACAGCAGACAAGAGTAGCTGGATGAATTCTGAAGTGTACCGGGATATACTTTCAGCCCAGATTCAGCCAAATGCCGCAAAGTTGATCGGACGGCGCTTCATAGTACAGATGGACAATGACCCCAAGCATACAGACAAAGCTACCCAGGAGTTCATGAGTGCAAAAAAGTGGAACATTCTGCAATGGCCAAGTCAATCACCAGATCTTAACCCAATTGAGCATGCATTTCACTTGCTCAAATCCAGACTTAAGACGGAAAGACCCACAAACAAGCAAGACCTGAAGGCTGCGGCTGTAAAGGCCTGGCAAAGCATTAAGAAGGAGGAAACCCAGCGTTTGGTGATGTCCATGGGTTCCAGACTTAAGGCAGTGATTGCCTCCAAAGGATTCGCAACAAAATATTGAAAATAAAAATATTTTGTTTGGGTTTGGTTTATTTGTCCAATTACTTTTGACTTCCCAAAATGTGGAGTGTTTGTAAAGAAATGTGACAATTCCTACAATTTCTATCAGATATTTTTGTTCAAACCTTCAAATTAAACGTTACAATCTGCACTTGAATTCTGTTGTAGAGGTTTCATTCCAAATCCAATGTGGTGGCATGCAGAGCCCAACTTGCGAAAATTGTGTCACTGTCCAAAGATTTCTGGACCTAACTGTATATATATATTCTAGCTGTAGCACCTAGCGTTGCCTGGGATAGTAACTGTCTCCCTGTCTCTCTCCCAGTCTCTCTCTGTCTGTCTCTCTCTGTCTCTCTTTCCTTGTCTGTCTGTCACTTTCCCTGTCTGTCTGTCTTTGTCTCTTTCCCTGTCTGTTTGTCTCTCTATCTCATTCCCTGTCTGTATCTTTCCTTGTCTTTTCCTGTCTGTCTCTATGTCTGTCTGCTTCTGCCTGTCTCTATCTGTCTGTCTCTTTGTCTGTCTGTCTCTTTGCCAATGTATGTAAAGCGCTGTGGAATTAATAGCGCTATATAAGTGAATAAATATTATTATTATTATATATTATATTTTCCTGTCTGTCTCTTTCCCTGTCTGTCTTTTCCCCTGTCTGCATTGTGACACGCCAACATTCCTTTCAAGGGCGTGGCTTTGCATTCTTCTGAAATTCTTGCTGCATTGTGGCTCCCAACTCCATTAACTTTAATAAAGGCAGGTTTTTTGGTGAATAACTGTAAATAACGGGGTTAAAATTTCCTCTCAAAACATAGTCTATGACGTTCCGTGAGTCAAATGGAGTGTCTGTGCAAAATTTCGTGATTGTACATGCGACAGTGCAAATTCCTTTAACGGACATACACACATACATACATGCACTCATACATACATACATATATACACTCAGCTTTGTATAGTAGATACATATATACAGAAGGTGAAATAAGGATTGAACGTATCACCTTTTTGTAAATGAATATGTGATATATTCCTGGATGTGCTATTGATACAAATTTTTTACGATATGTTGGTAACAACCCATCCAATCACTACAGGCAAATATCTAAAGCCATAGATGTCCAATTATCCATAAATTTACAGAAAAAAGTATTGAACACACTGAAATTCAATACTTCACATAAAAGCTTTCATTAGTGATGAAGCTTCAAGATTCCTCCTGTATGGAGACACTTGTCACCTGCATTGCTCAGGTGTGGTTTTGGACCATTCTTCCACACAAACACTCTTCAAATCCTGAAGGTCCCATGGGCTTTTTCTATGAACTCTGAGCTTTGAGTTACCTACAAATGTGGCAACACGTATCTCACACTTTTTGACTTCCAGTGCTCTAAACTAGAAAACTATTTAAGTTTTTTTTAAATTAAATTTAAACCACAGAACACTGATTTAAATGGAAAGGGACTGAAACATAGTTTATAGGAAGGTTACATTTTTTTTTTACATAAAGGGCGCTTTATACGCTGTGACATCACTAGCGATCTCACTCGTCCCCGTCATTTGTGCATCACGGGCAAATCGCTGCATCTGGCGAACAATATCGGAGGTATGCATCACACGTAGTTACCCGCCTCACAACGTTGCTGTGGGCGGTGAACAACCTCTTTTCTAAGGGGGCGGTTCATGCGGCGTCACAGCGACATCACACAGCAGGCCTCCAATAGAAGCGGAGGGGCGGTAAGCAGCCGCATGAATATCACTCCCACCTCGTTGCCGGAGGACGCAGGAACGCTGTTGTTCGTCATTCCCGGGGTGTCACACATAGCGATGTGTGCTGTCTCAGGAATGATGAGCAACCTGCATCCAGAACGAGCAATGATATTTTGAAAATGAACGACATGTCAGCGATCAACGATGTGGTGAGTATTTTGGATCGTTAGCGGTCGCTCGTACGTGTCACACGCAACAACGTCGCTAGCAAGGCCGGATGTGCGTCATGAATTCCGTGACCCCAGCAACATCTCGTTAGCGATGTCGTTGCGTGTAACGGGGCCTTAAGATTGAAGTTTTGGCCATCAGTCAATAACTCCACTGTAATTATTAACATTGTGACACTTACGATAATATTCATCAGTGTTGCAAAATTCTCCAGAGCAGCAATTCGAGTGAAATTGGAATTTGATTTTTTCTGCTGCTGCTTCTGAGGTATTGGCTCCACACACTGTTTCATTGGCACAACCTTTCATTATTGACCAAAACTGCATTCCATCTGCAAAGCAGGTAGATAGACATCCCAAACCCAGAAATGAGATGAGGATACTGTACTTTTAGTGAATGGAAGAATTTAGTTGTGCTCACCATTGAATATGTGTTGAGAGATGGTCATACATCGATCTCCAAGGCACTCATTTTCAGTCACATTACATGTCTTGGACATGCGAGACATGCCCGAATAACATTTATGGGAAAAGACTGGAAAATAAAGGGGACAATCAATTCATCTTATATGTGGACAGTCAGAAAAGGGCAATTGCTGTGAATTAAAAACTAAGGCGCCCTTTGCACACTACAACATCGCAGGTGTGATGTCGGTGGGGTCAAATCAAAAGTGACGCACTTCCGGCGTCGCTCTCGACATCGTAATGTAGTGTAAGTGTGTAGTGAAGTGTGTAATTCGTTTTAACTACGATTACCAAGCGCAAAAGCGTCGGTATCATATGATCGGTGTAGTGTCGGTCATTTTCATTATTTTAGCTGCAGCTACGGAACAATGTTGTTCTTCATTCCTGCGGCAGCACATATCGCTGTGTATGAAGTCGCAGGAGCGAGGAACTTCTCCTACCTGCGTCCCGTCTGCAATGTGGAAGGAAGGAGGTGGGCGGGATGTTTACTTCCCACTCATCCCCGCCCCTTCGCTTCTATTGGCTGCCTGCCATGTGAAGTCGCTGTGATGCCGCATGACCCGCCCCCTTAGGAAGGAGGCGAGTCGCCGGCCAGAGTGACGTCACAGGGCAGGTGAGT